>NC_045435.1:122105959-122408923 GCF_002776525.5 Piliocolobus tephrosceles | reverse complement strand
AAAAAAAAAAAAGAAAGAAAAAGAAAAGAAAAGAAAGAAAGAAAGAGAGAAAGAAAAAAAGAAAGAAAAAGAGAAAGAAAGAAGAAACAGGAAGAAAGAAAGAAAGAAAGAAAGAAAGAAAGAAAGAAAGAAAGAAAGAAAGAAAGAAAGAAAGAAAGAAAAAAGAAGGAAAGAAAGAAGAAGGAAGGAGGGAAGGAATGAAGGAAGGAAAAGAAAGAAAGAAGGAAAGAAAAGAAAGAAAGAAAGAGAAAGAAAGAAAAGAGAAAGAAAGAAAGAGAAAGAAAGAAAGAAAGAAAAGAGAGAGAAAGAGAAAGAAGAAAGAAAAGAAAGAAAAAGAAAGAAAGAAAGAGAGGAAGGAAGAATGAAAGGCAGAGGAGAGGAGAGGACAAGAAAATAAAAGAAGAAAAGGAAAGAAAAGAAAAGAGAAAAAAAACAAGTCTGGTTCCTCTTGGACGGTAGAACACTTAGTAGTTTGATGGAGTAGTGATACTGCCCATGAATGTCTACATTTTCATGGACTGTAATGAGTCAGGAAATATATCACAAGACAGACAAAGAGAGGCAAAGAAAGGGAAACAGAAAATTAATGGAAAAGAAAGGGACACCTCCAAGCTATACTGACTTAAAGTTTATAAAAAGGTTCATCAAATGGAATATTATTCAGTGCTAAAAAGAAATGAGATACAAGCCAGGTATCTCATGGAGGAACCTTAAATGCATATAGCTAAGTGAAAAAAGTCAAATTGAATGGTTACATACTGTATGATTCCAACTATATGACATTCTGGAAAATACAATTTTATAGAGATAGTAAAATATCAGTGGTTGCCATGGGTTGAAAGAGCGATGAATAGGTGGCACATAAAGGATGTTTAGGGGAGTAAAACAATTCTAAATGACACCAGTGGTGGATGCATGTCATCATACATTTTTTTAAACCCAGAGAATCTACAACATCAACAGTGAATCCTAATGTAAATTATAGTCTTTGGTGATAAGTGTTAGTGTAGGTTCAACGACTGTAACAAATGTGCTACTCTTACGGGGGGTGTTGAAAATGAGACAGGCTATGCATGTGAGACAGCAGAGGGTAAATGGGAAATCTCTGGACCTTCTCAATTTTGCTGTATAAAATTGCTCCAAAAAATAAGTCTTTAAAAAAAGGTTCATCAATATTTCATGTTTTCATAAAATGATCTTCATAATACTAGATCTTCCACATGTCAGAAGCAGAAAAGTAGGGTAAAAACCTTGTTGAGGCAATCATTCAAAATATAAGACATTAATTTGTCATTACTTCTGCATAATATAGACAGATCATAAAGGTTTAGTTTATATTTTAATCTGGGAAGCTTTCTTACTTTAAGAGGAAATATCCTGTTGGAAGACAGTTTTCCATGGGTCTCTTGTATTTTTGTATGTCACATGCAGAGGCACTGACAGCCTGTCTTCTGAGCTGTCTTTTCAGGGATGTTTTAAAAGTGAATAGCGTTGGATGGCAGGGTTTTAAAAAAATTCTTTTTTTTTTTTTTTTTTTTTTTTTTTTGAGATGGAGTCTCGCTCTGTCGCCCAGGCTGGAGTGCAGTGGCCAGATCTCAGCTCACTGCAAGCTCCGCCTCCGGGGTTCACGCCATTCTCCTGCCTCAGCCTCCCGAGTAGCTGGGACTACAGGCGCCCGCCACCTCGCCCGGCTAGTTTTTTGTATTTTTTAGTAGAGACGGGGTTTCACAGTGTTAGCCAGGATGGTCTCGATCCCCTGACCTCGTGATCCGCCCGTCTCGGCCTCCCAAAGTGCTGGGATTACAGGCTTGAGCCACCGCGCCCGGCCTAAAAAAATTCTTAATATTTCTTCTTACTGTCCAATATAAAAAAGATAATGTCTTTTTTCAAAACAAATAATGGACAGATTTGTTTGTAGTCTTATTAAAGACACTGTTTTCCTAAACTTGGGATTTCTTGTTTGTGACACAGACCTCCTACATGTGCAATGCCTGCCTGGGCCTCTCCATGTCATCCCCATGGGACTTGGTGGAAAAGAAAACCTGATGCTAAGATAAAGTTCCTGTTTCTTGCTATGTCATAAACCACAAACACCTTTGTCTCTGACCTGGCAATCATAGTACTGAGGCAGGCTAATGTAGAAGCTTGGCAATGGGGTAAAATTTCAGACCATTTCTATTTCTTAATAATGCTAGCATGATGTATCTCATAATTTAACCTGAGCTTTGTAAACAGTTCACTTACCTGTAAAATGTGTTTTGAGCTGGCTCTTGACATGGTAGGATGTGACCACCACGGACATGTAGGTTTATTGTCTCAAAAGTAGCATTAAGTGTGTAAAATTGTCCTCTGACACCAATATCTTTGCCCTGGAAATGAAAGGGATGGAAAGAAGAACAGGTGGAGCAAGAAGTGGAATCATCAGCAACATTGGTAGTTGAGGATATATATTTTAAAAAATCAAATGATACACTTTTAAATTTAAAAATTAACATTTATTCAGAAAATCTTAATTTGTTTCACTGTCGTAACCATTGTACTATATATATATATATATATATATATATATATATATAATAACATGATGTTGTATACCTTAAATATACACAGTGGAATTTATTTTTTAAAAGTATATCTTTAGAATCTAGTTAAATATAAGTCTTTATGATAGCTTTGAAAGTCATTTATAGTGTTGTTTTTGTGGAGCTCACATGCCTAAAGTGTGTGGATTTTTGAAAGGTCACAAAAGCTCTCCTTGACTTGCCATGTACATTATTCTTGGAAGGACTGCACTACCTTTAATGATCATTTTTCATATCCAATAAAAGGCAATTATCTTTTTGTGTGTAATGTGTAATTACCATGTTTATTTGCTAAAATAAATCAATGACTACATAACAAAGTGCAGCAGAATAAATTAACTCTCTTTCACTGTGGGTTAATCCAATTCAGCTATAATTTACCAGAAATGTTACTTTCCACTCTTTTTAAGTGGAAAGTAAATCCAACACACCATTAATGAAAAGGCTGGGACCAATTACCCATTTCTGTTTAGTCAATTCCCCAGAATTCCTTAAATACTTACTGTATGGTAGTCAAACCACCGAGCATTGGGGACGTAGGCATTTACAATTTGAACATACTGGAATGTAAATAAATAGCCATTAATTGTATATAAACCAAATAAAATTTTGTAAACAAAAATATGTGGTAGGACTTACAGGTTCCAGTACTGGGGTAACCATAAACGCTGGACCCCATAAGAACTGCTTGAATATATCCCAGGTTGGTTTTTCGTCAAAGAACCTTGACAAAATTATCACAAATAATTAAATTAAAAGAAATAACTTTCTCCTGAATACCATAAAATCGTTTTTCAAATCACATTTTGTATTATAGACTTTTCTGGATTAAAATAAAAACAAAATGATAAAAAATTTAAAAATGTATCAGTTGGGTTGTAATAGCACAATGTGCAGCAGCATAATACTTTATGAGTAAATCTAGACTATAACTAAATTTCCTGAGAAAATAGAGAATTGTGATGGACATGTAACATCAACTAAATGAGAAATTACTTTGGAAGAGAACTAATAGAGGTACAAATATTAACTTTGTCTAGTATATGATCAACAAATTAAAAAGCATATTAAAAACACTCTGGAAGAAAATTATGAGACATATTATAATAATTTTAATTCATTAATTTAAAAAACAGTTTGCTTATCCTACTTAATAAACTCTCTGAATAGTAGATTTACATGTTCCTGAAGGCTCTGTAACATGTTAATGGATTTCTGAATTTGAGATATAAATGTCTAGGAAAAACAAAGGTTTGTTTTGTTTTGTTTTGTTTTTAATGGTTTAAGAGCCACTGTTAAATGTTAACATTTCTTCTCCAATTGAAATGAAAAAGAAAAGTTGTTTCTTAAAATTTGTTTGTTCTTTTGCTGTGGTTTTGTTTTGCCTTATTAAAAGCTGAGATTAATGCTGAATTGGAAAGCTGAGCTTACTCCTCCATAAATTCATGAAAGTAGAAACCCAGGTATTCTCAATAGGACAACAGTCTGTATAGTTAATAATAATATTTCTGACTAGTGACTCAACCCAGAGCTGATACGCCGATTATCCTGGGAAGTAAATAGGAATAACAAAAGGGGTAGAGTCTGTAAATAAAAAGGAGATCAATAAAATGTTATCAGAAATAAAGAAGGGATTATGGTAGATGACTGATTAATAAAGCAACCAGAACATAATTTGAATCCAGAAAGAATCTTTTGTTGTTGTTTTAGGAAAACTGGATCACTTATCCTGTCATTAAAAGAGAAGGCATACCAATTAACGTATTTTGGTAAATTTACTTTGGGTATTATTTTTTAAATTTAGGTAAATATTTGCCTTTTTAAAATGGACTTATCAATAGTGAAATCTAACAAATCAGCTCATTCAATTATGCTAGTAATATAGGGTGCTCAAAAAGCTAAATATACTGTGATTATTCAGGTTTTTTTTGTTTTGTTTTTATGTTTGATTGCATGTTTTGCTTTTTGTGATCTCTACAATAAGAATTTGCTGTATTCAACTTAAAGTGGTTGAAAATTTCTGCAAATATGTTCCATGAAATATAATTTTTAAAGTTTGGTCATATGTAAGTTTGAGCTTTAAGAGATTAATCCAAAACAAATTTATAAGGATAATATTGACACTGTTCCTGTATATCTTATTGGGATACATCAAGGAAAAGGTGAGATGGTCTCCAGTCAGACATCTATATATAGTAGATTTACATAACTTCAGTAAAACTTGATTAATTAAATCATGAGGGTCATTATTTATCTCCCTACAAATGTTGAGAATACTCAATGTAAACACATATACAAAGCATGTAGAACAATACCTAGTATACAGTAATTACTCTGAAATAGAATTATTACTTTTTAATAACTAATGAATGTGGTTCATTCTTTAATGGTTTATGCTAGACTATTAATGGACATCTTTGTGTAAATGCTTTATTAATCAAAAATGTATGCTAATATAACAATGCAAAAGTTAACAATCTAAAATGTTTTATATTGCACTATAAGAGATCATTGGGTGAATTAAATGAAAAGTATCTCTCTGTGATAAGAGAAAACAAACTTTGTACTTACTCATGCAAAAGGGGTCGAATAACAGTGCCACCATGAGCATGAATTTCATGCATTTGTGTGTAGAAATAGGGCAATAAGGTATATCTAATATTTAGAATATTCCTTGACATTTCAGCAAAAGTTTCATTCCAGGAAGCGGGATCTTGTCTCTGAAACAAAGCAAAATAATATAGTTATAAACTTTTGTCTTTGTTTAAATCATAATATTCATATTCATATTTGAAGAACTAAAAAGAAATGATATTAATTTATTGTCATGTGCTACGTACTTTCTCCCCAAAAATATTATGAAATAATATTTCTGTCACATGATAAAGAGAAAAGGTACACAATATTTTAATAAGATAAATTCAAATTAAGTCCATGGCTTGAATTAGTTTAAGTGAACATATCCAGAGAAAAGTTCACATTTTAATGGGTGACAAATATATTGTCAATTAGGTGATAGTCAGTGTTAGAGTGATAAGTATAGGGGAGAAATGGAATGATACGTTATCCAAAGTGGATTGAAATAAACACAGACAAGCAGAGCAAATGATGGTGACCATGCACATTGTGGGTCCTCAGGAGAAATGAACAGATTGTGGTACTAAACTGACAGAAAAGAAGGCATAAATTTGAATGAAAGGAAAGAACATGCCTGAGTATTCTCTGGAATGCACACTCCAGCTCAAAAGACTAAAATTTTTAGTCTAAGATTTAGAGTGGAAGGTTAAAAGTCTACAAAAAAGTTCTTGCACGTATTAGTTTAAAAATAATAGGCAAGAAAAGTTATTACTATTTTATATTTCGATTTGCACCAGGGGAATAAACAAGGCTACCACAAAGCTCGAGGTAACATTTAAATGTTTTTCATTGACATCAGCATGACTGGGGCCCTTTATAGTTGTGTCATATCAATGATGATTCCAATCTTTCTGTATTTTCAGGAGTAAGAAAGTTTGAAAGAAAATTTACTGTCATAGCTGTTATATGCAGTATTAGAATACAGAAAACCTTGAAAGTAAAAATGATCCAAGAACTATTAAACTATATGTGATCTTATTGCTGATATTTCCAAAGTAAAAGAAGAAGAAAAAAAGGCAAAAATCATTATCTGTTGCTTATTGACCTCATTGATATTTTAGTTTTAACATGTTGATACACAAGCATCTAATTATAAACCATACAATTCGAGTAACACATTTCAACAGTTCATTTGTACCAACTCATAGTTAAACTTAAGTAGAGGTTTCTGTCCTCTAGATTTTTATTTAAAAATACTTCCTCAGTCATTTCCTCCTTCTGCGTTTGAATTTTCCTCAAACACTCCAAGGACATTACAATCTTTGGGTATTTTACTTTGTTCCTTCCATGTGGAATTCTCCATATATTTATATTGGTTACTGTTCCCCACACCCATCTCTGCTCTAGTATTTCTTCATTTAATATGTTTCTGAGCACTTTTCCTAAAGCAGAATCTCTGTAAAACTCCATCACTTTAGCTTAATCTATTTTTCCCTTATAGACATTTATTTGTATCTGACCTATTACATATATAATGGTCTATTATTTATATCCCTTTTTTAGAATATATAAATCATTGGAGCAAGGACTTGGTAAATATGAAATGGTATACTCTCAATAAAGCATCTCTGTCCAAGCTTTTATTGATTCATGCTCTACTTTCCCAGTATTACAGCTTTCTAAATTGCATTATTGACAGCAGATTTTCCTGTTGAGATATTACTGTGTCATCAAGTTATGTCTCTATTGTCCAACTTTCAAATTCTTTCAAAACGTGGTTCCATTCTGCCTACAATCCTTGTATTTCAGCATTTTCTAAAATAAATCTTACTCTATTTCTACCCACCTTTCCAGTAGGGGGGCCATATAGATTTCACAGCACATCATGAGCTCTGCCATTTATTTACCACAGGCAGAACACATCTTTTAAAGACCAGCTCTGTCTTTAACCTTTCCATCATGTGCATTTTGCTAGTTTATCATTTTTCTACATTTCTTCACTGAAAATCAGCATCATGAAATTTAGTGCTTATTTAGATATTGGCTCTAACTGTTCATAATTTTCCATAATTTTTAGTAATGTCTCTCCAGTTACTCAAAAAAAGTTCCTCCAGACAATTTCCTCACTACTCCAAAATTATATATAACATCAATAAATATGCCAGCTAAATAGGCCATGTACACTAAAGTATAATGAAGAGTAGCCCAAGTAAGAAAATATTGAAAGTAAATGTAGTAATTACATACCCTAGTATTTGCAATGTTGTGATTCCTTGAGTATGGATAAAATGCTCCAAGTTGCATCCAGCGGGTACAGAGATGATAATCTGAGTTGTTGAAGAAACCACAGATGTCTGCTCCAGTCTAAAATACATTGCTATATTTAGTTAAATTTGAATACTTTATGAATAATTATAATTTATGAAGATAAACGGAATAAAACTACTTACATATGATATTCCAAAGAGACTAAATTCCATCATACCTACAAAAGTTAGAAAATATATCTTAGAAAGTTATTATTTCATGTATTTTAATATTGGTTTTTATTTCTACTTATGAAGATGTTCTCTTTTTAATATCAACCTCTAAACATGAAACATTTTTCAGATTATGAATATAATTATCTCATAATGCTTCTCATAATGCTAATACATTTTGACTTTGTAGCATTAGTGATATTTACAAAAATGAGATACTATAAGCTTCCTTGACACTTGCCAGGTGACATATTCAGAGAACAAATACATTATAAACACATTATAGTGTGAGAAGGAAGTGGTGTCTACAATTTCATTTTTGAAAATAAAGATGTTATTTCTGCAGTCATTTAACTATAGGTCTTATTGAACTATAGGTTAAATTTATTTCAGACTATCATTTGAAACAAATTGAATCATCCTTATCAAACAAAATCCTCTAAGGAGTAATCAATTCTATAAAATAGAACGAATGTGATTTTTGAGTTCTTATTTTAAAGGAATATTTCTAAGAATTCATTGTTTTCCTTGAATTTATCAACAGTGAACAAATTTTAAGACTAAACATAGAGCACAAAAGTATCTATTTCCCTATTAAAATGATAATGTCTTATTTAGCACTTATTCCATTATTGTCACAAATTTCTTTTCAAATTTGTTTCGAAATGTTTCATTTTTTAGCATCTATCAGTGATTTATATTCCCTAGAATCTAGACTCTTTTAAATTTTAGTTTCAGAAGTACATTTGCAAGTGTATTATTTAGTAACTTGCTTGTCACAGGGGTTTTGTGTACAGATTATTTTGTCACCCAGATACTAAGCATAGTACTTGACAGATTGTTACTCAATCCTCACCCTCCTCTCACACTCCAACTTCATATAGGCCCTGGTGTCTGTTGTTCCCTTCTTTGTATCCATATGTACACAGTGTTTAGCTCCCAGTTATAAGTGAAAACATGTGATATTTTGTTTTCTGTTCCTATGTTAGTTTGCTTAAGATAATGGCCTCCAGCTCCATCCATGTCCTGCAAAGGCCATGATCTCGTTTTTTTTTTTTTTTTTTTTTTTTTTACAGTTTTTACAGGGCCTATACTCTGAATCCATTTCAATCAGTTTTAAATAACAGCCTCTTTACCAGTCTTCTGTTGCTTAAAAAAGTCATGTACTAACACAGGCATTGCATTCTTTTTTTTTTTTTTTTTTTTTTTATACTTTAAGTTCTAGGGTACATGTGCATAATGTGCAGGTTTGTTACATATGTATACATGTACCATGTTGGTGTGCTGCACCCATCAACTCGTCAGCACCCATCAATTCATCATTTATATCAGGTATAACTCCCCAATGCAATCCCTCCCCTCCCCCCCCATCATAGGCCCCATTGTGTGGTGTTCCCCTTCCCGAGTCCAAGTGAACTCATTGTTCAGTTCCCACCTATGAGTGAGAACATGCGGTGTTTGGTTTTCTCTTCTTGTGATAGTTTGCTAAGAATGATGGTTTCCAGCTGCATCCATGTCCCTACAAAGGACACAAACTCATCCTTTTTTATGGCTGCATAGTATTCCATGGTGTATATGTGCCACATTTTCTTCATCCAGTCTGTCACTGATGGACATTTGGGTTGATTCCAAGTCTTTGCTATTGTGAATAGTGCCGCAATAAACATACGTGTGCATGTGTCTTTGTAGTAGCATAATTTATAATCCTTTGGGTATATACCCAGTAGTGGGATGGCTGGGTCATATGGAACATCTAGTTCTAGATCCTTGAGGAATTGCCAAACTGTTTTCCATAATGGTTGAACTAGTTTACAATCCCACCAACAGTGTAAAAGTGTTCCTATTTCTCCACATCCTCTCCAACACCTGTTGTTTCCTGATTTTTTAATGATTGCCATTCTAACTGGTGTGAGATGGTATCTCATTGTGGTTTTGATTTGCATTTCTCTGATGGCGAGTGATGATGAGCATTTTTTCATGTGTCTGTTGGCTGTATGAATGTCTTCTTTTGAGAAATGTCTGTTCATGTCCTTTCCCCACTTTTGGATGGGGTTGTTTGTTTTTTTTCTTGTATATTTGTTTGAGTTCTTTGTAGATTCTGGAAATTAGCCCTTTGTCAGATGAGTAGATTGCAAAAATTTTCTCCCATTCTGTAGGTTGCCTGTTCACTCTGATGGTAGTTTCTTTTGCTGTGCAGAAGCTCTTTAGTTTAATTAGATCCCATTTGTCAATTTTGGCTTTTGCTGCCATTGCTTTTGGTGTTTTAGACATGAAGTCCTTGCCCATGCCTATGTCCTGAATGGTACTACCTAGATCTTCTTCTAGGGGTTTTATGGTATTAGGTCTAACATTTAAGTCTCTAATCCATCTTGAATTAATCTTCGTATAAGGAGTAAGGAAAGGATCCAGTTTCAGCTTTCTACTTATGGCTAGCCAATTTTCCCAGCACCATTTATTAAATAGGGGGTCCTTTCCCCATTTCTTGTTTCTCTCAGGTTTGTCAAAGATCAGATGGCTGTAGATGTGTGGTATTATTTCTGAGGACTCTGTTCCGTTCCATTGGTCTGTATCTCTGTTTTGGTACCAGTACCATGCTGTTTTGGTTACTGTAGCCTTGTAGTATAGTTTGAAGTCAGGTAGCATGACGCCTCCAGTTTTGTCCTTTTGACTTAAGATTGTCTTGGCAATGCGGGCTCTTTTTTGGTTCCCTATGAACTTTAAAGCAGTTTTTTCCAATTCTGTGAAGAAACTCATTTGTAGCTTGATGGGGATGGCATTGAATCTATAAATAACCTTGGGCAGTATGGCCATTTTCACGATATTGATTCTTCCTATCCATGAGCATGGTATGTTCTTCCATTTGTTTGTGTCCTTTTTTATTTCACTGAGCAGTGGTTTGTAGTTCTCCTTGAAGAGGTCCTTTACATCCCTTGTAAGTTGGATTCCTAGGTATTTTATTCTCTTTGAAGCAATTGTGAATGGAAGTTCATTCCTGATTTGGCTCTCTGCTTGTCTGTTACTGGTATATAAGAATGCTTGTGATTTTTGCACATTAATTTTGTATCCTGAGACTTTGCTGAAGTTGCTTATCAGCTTAAGAAGATTTTGGGCTGAGACAATGGGGTTTTCTAAATATACAATCATGTCATCTGCAAACAGGGACAATTTGACTTCTTCTTTTCCTAACTGGATACCCTTGATTTCTTTCTCTTGCCTGATTGCCCTAACCAGAACTTCCAACACTATGTTGAATAGGAGTGGTGAGAGAGGGCATCCCTGTCCTGTGCCAGTTTTCAAAGGGAATTTTTCCAGTTTTTGCCCATTCAGTATGATATTAGCTGTGGGTTTGTCATAAATAGCTCTTATTATTTTGAGGTATGTTCCATCAATACCGAATTTATTGAGCGTTTTTAGCATGAAGGGCTGTTGAATTTTGTCAAAAGCCTTTTCTGCATCTATTGAGATAATCATGTGGTTCTTGTCTTTGGTTCTGTTGATATGCTGGATTACGTTGATTGATTTGCAAATGTTGAACCAGCCTTGCATCCCAGGGATGAAGCCCACTTGATCATGGTGGATAAGCTTTTTGATGTGCTGCTGAATCCGGTTTGCCAGTATTTTATTGAGGATTTTTGCATCGATGTTCATCAGGGATATTGGTCTAAAATTCTCTTTTATGTTTTTGTGTCTCTGCCAGGCTTTGGTATCAGGATGATGTTGGCCTCATAAAATGAGTTAGGGAGGATTCCCTCTTTTTCAATTGATTGGAATAGTTTCAGAAGGAATGGTACCAGCTCCTCCTTGTACCTCTGGTAGAATTCAGCTGTGAATCCGTCTGGTCCTGGGCTTTTTTTGGTGGGTAGGCTATTAATTGTTGCCTCAATTTCAGAGGCTGCTATTGGTCTATTCAGGGATTCAACTTCTTCCTGGTTTAGTCTTGGAAGAGTGTACGTGTCCAGGAAATTATCCATTTCTTCTAGATTTTCTAGTTGATTTGCGTAGAGGTGTTTATAGTATTCTCTGATGGTAGTTTGTATTTCTGTGGGGTCGGTGGTGATATCCACTTTATCATTTTTTATTGCATCTATTTGATTCCTCTCTCTTTTCTTCTTTATTAGCTTTGGTAGCGGTCTGTCAATTTTGTTGATCTTTTCAAAAACCCAACTCCTGGATTCATTGATTTTTTGGCGGGTTTTTTGTGTCTCTATCTCCTTCAGTTCTGCTCTGATCTTAGTTATTTCTTGCCTTCTGCTAGCTTTTGAATGTGTTTGCTCTTGCCTCTCTAGTTCGTTTAATTGTAATGTTAGAGTGTCAATTTTAGATCTTTCCTGCTTTCTCTTGTGGGCACTTAGTGCTATAAATTTCCCTCTACACACTGCTTTAAATGTGTCCCAGAGATTCTGGTATGTTGTATCCTTGTTCTCATTGGTTTCAAAGAACATCTTTATTTCTGCCTTCATTTTGTTATGTACCCAGTAGTCATTCAGGAGCAGGTTGTTCAGTTTCCATGTAGTTGAGCGGTTTTCATTGAGTTTCTTAGTCCTGAGTTCTAGTTTGATTGCACTGTGGTCAGAGAGACAGTTTGTTATAATTTCTGTTCTTTTACATTTGCTGAGGAGTGCTTTACTTCCAATTATGTGGTCAATTTTGGAATAAGTGTGATGTGGTGCTGAGAAGAATGTATATTCTGTTGACTTGGGGTGGAGAGTTCTATAGATGTCTATTAGGTCTGCTTGGTGCAGAGATGAGTTCAATTCCTGGATATCCTTGTTAACTTTCTGTCTCGTTGATCTGTCTAATGTTGACAGTGGAGTGTTGAAGTCTCCCATTATTATTGTATGGGAGTCTAAGTCTCTTTGTAAGTCTCTAAGGACTTGCTTTATGAATCTGGGTGCTCCTGTATTGGGTGCATATATATTTAGGATAGTTAGCTCTTCCTGTTGGATTGATCCCTTTACCATTATGTAATGGCCTTCTTTGTCTCTTTTGATCTTTGATGGTTTAAAGTCTGTTTTATCAGAGACTAGGATTGCAACCCCTGCTTTTTTGTGTTCTCCATTTGCTTGGTAGATCTTCCTCCATCCCTTTATTTTGAGCCTATGTATGTCTCTGCATGTGAGATGGGTCTCCTGAAGACAGCAGACTGATGGGTCTTGACTCTTTATCCAGTTTGCCAGTCTGTGTCTTTTAATTGGAGCATTTAGTCCATTTACATTTAAGGTTAATATTGTTATGTGTGAACTTGATCCTGCCATTATGATATTAACTGGTTATTGATCTCGTTTTTTATGGCTGTATAGTATTCCATGGTGTATAGGTACCACATTTTCTTTATTCAGTCTACCTGGGCATTTAGACCGATTCTATGTTTTTGGTGAATAGTGAATTGGTGAATTCCATGTCTCTGATGAAGAATGTCTTTTGTGAATAGTGTTGTAATGAACCTTCCTGTGCATGTCTGTGTGGTAGGATAATTTCTATTCCTCTGGGTATATAACCACTAATGGGATTTTTGGGTTGAATGGTCATTCGGGTTTTAGCTCTTTGAGGAAACGTCACACTGCTTTTCACAATGGTTTAATTAATTCACACTACCACCAAGAGTGTATGTGTCAGCTTTTCTCAACAACCTTGACAGCATCTGTTATTTTTTGACTTTTCAATAATAGCCATGAAATCTAGAATTTCTAGTCATTTTTCTTTATTGACTGTAGACGTTATCTTTGCCAGCTCCTGCCCTTTTCGGCAAGGAATCTCAGGCCAAAAACAATGACAGTATTTCCTCAAAATAAACTAGTTGGAGATCAGTAGTTTCTGCACAACACCCTCATCCAGCTTCCTGGCCCACTGTCTTTTTCTGATGCTCTATGCCATAAAGTATGATGTGAAGAACAAAATTCTGAGGACTTACAAATTTTATGACCTAGCATCAGCAAAGGTGAATATCTAATAGAAAACACAAAATAATAATAAAGATGGTGACTTTCACTTACCAATGATTGATTTGTCCATGTTGTCCCATCGTGCATAGTTGTCTCCAAGCCAATGTCCTCCCCATTGTCCACCAGTAGGATATGTGGAACGAGAAATTACAATCCCTCTTTTTCCTGTTGTCCTCTGCAATGCACTAATATAGTGGAGAAGTATTTTTGAGTTTTTACACGAGATATTTTCTCCAAATATATCTACTTATGACTACTTTGTAAAAGAAACAGTGATTTGTGGTGCTTATATTGTCTCTTATTACAACTGGCTGTTGATAAGTTTGTCTTCTCTCATTAAACTATAAAATCCTCAGAAGCATAAAGGACATCTTTTTCCCTTCCAACATTTACCAGAGTGACATGCAGATATTAAGAGGCCTTTATATATTCCTTCAATGAATACAAGTTAAATCAACTATTAATTGAATGAAATCAACAAATTCATCACATCAAGCTTTTTATTTTACTTTAATGTATTTTTAATAAAGGTCTATGCTCTAATTATTCGTTGCTCCAACCCTTCTCAACTGTAACATATCAACACTTAATGTACATATTACTGTGCAGAGAATGCCTACTATCATACTCTTTGCTTTAAAGGGTTAATTTGAAGAAAGCAAAGTATTCTTGGGTCTTAAAACTAAAAATAATTGATCCATTTCAAGTGTAGAATCTATTGGAAGTAAGATCTTCTCAACAGAATGGGTTGTGTAAATGAAATCATATGATTTATTTCCCTTCTCAGTCTTTGGAGAATTAATTTAATGACATGCATGTTAAAATATGCTCTAGTTTTAGAAAAAAAGCAATAATTATTTTACACTATCTGCATCTATTGTCCTCTATCTCCCTTTTTTTCCCTCTGTCTTTCTCTCTGACTGAACACTGAGATTACATTATAAGAGTATTAATAATATTTTAATCTAATATTAGTTGGAAATAAAAATTTTATTTTTATATTACTCAAATAATTTGAACATGAATTAGAGCTACAGAACTATCTTAGAAGAAGATACCACAAAGACATAATCAGGCAGACTTTACTGGGCACTAACACATTATCAACAGTATTGAATCATTTCCTTGTTACAGCTGGATCCTAGTGTTTGTATATATATAAAGCTCCTTCCATGACACCGTGAGATTCCTAAAATCAAGCACGGTACTTTAGTCTTCCTTGCATCCCTTATATCTAATACAATGCTTGGCATGTAAGCTCAAGAAATTTTGGAATTAACAAATGTCTCAAGTCAAAAGTACAGGAAACTAAACATGTATTAAACAGACATAATATATGGAACCATCATTTGCTAATAAAGGCAATGTTATGTTAGTCAACTTAAAACTTTCTACTTCTAAATTGTCACTCTTTTAGAAGAACAAAAAAAGAAAATGATCTTCACTGCTTTATTTTTTCATAACAAATATAAAAGTGACATTTAGGAATATTAATGTTTTAAATATACACTACATGCATTTTTTGAAATTTAATAAGAAATAAATATATAATATGAAGAGTAATAATTGGTGATAATTCTATAAATTTATATGAAAATGTATTTTTGGAGTTTAGTTTGCAAACAAAATTAATTTTGTTTAATATAAAAATTATTTACAAGGACAGGGTTGTCATAAATTCTTAATGTGTTCATATGCAAGAAAATTATGTTTCTGAAGAATTTCTTTTTTTCTCTATTATATATCTTACACTTGCAAAAATTCTTTACTGATGCTTTAAATTAACAGCTGAATATATGCTTTCTCAGGTTTCTGACTGATAAGGATTCTACATAAAGTAGTTTCACACAATGAGTACAAAGTTACAGTTAGATAGGAAGAATAAATTTAGCAAGGTGACCATAATATATTGTATATTTCAGAATAGCTAAAAGAATTTTAAATTTTCTCACTACAAATAAATGATGAATATCTGAGAAGATAAATAAGCTAATTAGCCTTATTTGATCATTTCACACTGTGTAATGTATGAAAACATCACAATGTGCTCCATATTTACTATTGTTAATTGTAAATTAAATCTATAAAATAAATGAAGTATTTTCATAATAATTTTCTCTTAAGGGTATTCTAACCTCTTATATAAGAGGAATCTCCTCTGTAAACCCTCACACAGAATATTTATTTGGCACCACTAAAGATATAAATTTCAAACATGGTAAATATATTATAATTATTTCCAACATTGTTTCAATTTTACAAATTGCTCAGTCACAATTAACTTAGTTTAAGTTATTCTTGAGAAACACCTTTAAGCCAGAGAGCTTGTTCTTTGTTACCACTTGACATTGGAGACTTCAGCTTATAGGAAAGAGATATTTTTGTTGTGTATTTATTATTGCCTACATGAGCATTTTCTTGAAATGTATTTTAAAAATTAGAATATATCTTTGATTATTATAAAACAGTTTTTTATAGAAGTAAAACAATTTAGAAACTCTACATGTATCTTACAAAAATGAAATATGTGAAGAGAATATTAAATTTAAAATTTTTAAACATTATTTTTAAGCTTCCAACAATAAATGGGTATCTTTATCTTAGTCATAGTTTCTAAAAGAAAATGTTAAATTAATTAACTTGACTATTATCTTTAATTACTGATGAAATCAATTTATAAACATTTTCCAAACACTTCTATCTCATGACTGGATGGTGTTAAATTATTTTAGAATATAGACTGGTGTGTAGTAAAGAAAAGAAAGTTATTACAGAATTGTTATCCTCAATTTCATGAAAACAACTCTTTGAAAAATCAAAGATATATTATTGAATTATTTTTGAAGGCAATATATTTAGTATTATGTATTTAGTATTTATTAGAAATATAAATTTTCCCAATTCACATTTCAAGTAGTCACATTAGATCAGAAAATGTAATATCTGTTTTAATTTTGAAATTGGGTAACAAGTATTTTGTAGGTTAAAATATTTTCATCATGTTTTAGTGTATAATAAATTAATGAAATTTGAAATTTCCTTTAGTAAGAAGACAATGTGAAAGACTATATCATGGAGTTTTATAGATTCATATCTCAAATATTATATTTTGAGATACCAACTGTATCAATGTTCCATTCATCTATATCATTCAGCATCTAATATCTGGAAGACATGCATTTACTGTGTGGTCTGGAGATGTACAGCTGATTAATAGAAAGTTACAGCAATAACTAAAGTAACTTCTAAATTAGTGAAGAAGTGAGGTATACTGTGTTTGTTTTTTCATAGACTAGTTTTTATTAAAAAAAAAAAATACAAGAGACCACTTCCTATAGTTTACAATTCCCCCACTTCAAAAAGACACTCTTTTTTTCCCCAGAAAGTTACATTAAATATAGCAAAACAATATAATTTTCCAAGCTGCAAATTATCCCCGTTTATAGGAATATCTGCAAAAATAATTTATAACTATTGACTTTTTCCATTCCATTCTATGATTATGAAACTCTTGGGCACTTATTTAAAAATTATATATTTAAACACAACCTAAGCATTCAGAGGGAGTCAAAGACATTTAATTTTCCAAGTCCCCTCTAATGAATAGTGTGTACTAATCCCTAATATCTTTAAAGCTATTGGTAAAAATGAAAATATATGTGTAGTTACATAATCCTTGAATATTTGTCTGAAATTTGAACCTATAATTTGAAGTAGATTTTTAAATGTATTTCTTTCTACATTTGAAGAATAGGCTTTATTTCAGTACAACATTGAATTTTAAATTACAAGAGACAAGAGCAACTGAAGACTCAAAACTTTTGGTGTGGGATTTCTATATGAAGTTTTTTCTATTTGCCATTGGTGTCCATGATTCTTTCTGTAAAACTATTTGCAGTTTCTCAAGCCCATTAAATCCCATTTCTGAATCCATGCAAACGCTTCTTTTGTTGGGTTTCTTGTTTGTTTCATGTTAAGTGAAAGAGCACAGTATGTCAAGAAATAGCTAAATGTCAAATATGTGGCAGTTTGTAAGACAGAAAATATGTCACTAAAAACCAAAATGCTGTGGTCTGTATAACTTGAGAAAAAAAGTGTGTTTACAATTTGTTCAGTTTTCCTCAATGATAAAAAGAAAGACTTTACTCTTCATAATTTGCTTAAATGTAACAAGTACCTTATTTATAGTGTTCTTTTACATTTGTCAAGGTCTTTATACATGTGATTAATAATTAGTCTCTAAATTTTTCTGAGTTCAACACTTTTTTGTAACTGAAAAAATTAAAATATTAAGAAAGTATCTGAAACATGAAAAATTTAAGACTGTATAAATTAGGCTATTTAATACTTAATCCAATTAATCTGCTTAATTTAAGTAATGTGGTTGAAAGTTGCACTGAAAAGTTTTATGAACAAGAGCAAAATTAGCACTAATAAGTATATGTATATTGATTTCATTTTCAAAGATATTCTATGGAAGATTGTGCTGACTTCCTCCTCATAATTTTACTTAAAAGTGGAAAGGGACCTTACGTATGTTTTAAATATCTCTGCATATGGACTATTTGGAAATTTATCTGTATCTACCTTGAACTTATCAAAACAACTTTGATACCTGTGATTATAACAGGATAGTGATGAATTTATTTAAATTTACTAAGCATCCACAATGTGTCAGGAACCATGTTTGACTCTGTAATGTGCTTCAGAAGTATACTTATTTCCTGTCTTCTGTGGAGAGGAATTATTTTTTTCAATTTTTGTTAAGCTACATAGTTTCAACTCAAAGCACATAATTTTTGCCAATGAGATCATCAATTTTAAATATTTTGTTCTTTTTAATGTCTACAGTTTTGGTTAAAGTAAATTTAGCTGTCGATAATTATGCCCCAATATTGTGTTCCAGAAGGACTAATCAAAAGTAATATTTGCCCCAATAAAAAGGTATTGTTAAATGCCTGTTTGTTCACTCTTAAAATAACTTAGTGTTTTATTTTTGGATTTGGTGAACAAGTGAGTTTTTGGTAATACATTCATCTATTCTGAGTTGATTAAGAGTTAATTGCTAGAAATAAGATAAGTAGGTTTTACTAAGCGAGAAATGTTATCCATACTCTTTACTTCAAAATGCTTTTTATTCTTTTATCAACTTCAGTTATTTGTTAGAACAAAAGTTTTCAACCCTGTATGCTCATTAGAACTGCCTGGAAAAATTTTAAATATTCAGATGCTTAGGCTATAAAAGAGAACAATTAAATAATAATTTATTTAAAAATCACAAGCCTTCTGGTAATTGCAAATGAAAAAACATACAACAGATATGCAAAATATAAAAAACAAGAAATCAAATAACACCAGAGAAAAGGGAAGTAGGAAGAAATGAAAGAGGAATGAGAAGACCATTAAACAACCAGAAAACAAATAACAAATGATGAGAGTTAAGTCCTTATTTATCAGTAATGAAATTGAATATAAATGGACTAAATGCTCCAATCAAAAGACACAGAGTGACTGAACAGATTAAAAATAAAGACTCAATGAAACAGTCAACAAAGTGAAAAGACAAACCACAGAATGGGAGAAAATATTTGCAAAATACTTATTTGACAAGGGATTAATGACCAGAATATATAAGGAACTCAAACAACTCTATAGGAAAAACTGTTAATATTCTGATTTAAAAATGGGCAAAAATTTGAATAGGCATTTCTCTAAAGAAGATATACAAATGGAAAACAGGCATATGAAAAGGTGCTCAACATCATTGATCATCAGAGAAATGCAAATCACAACTACAATGAGATATCATCTCACCCTAGTTAAAACGGCTTTTATCCAAAAGACAGCCAGTAACAAATGCTGTGGAAGCTGTGGAGAAAAGGAAATACTCTTTCACTATTGGTGAGAATGTAAATTCATACGACCACTGTGAAGAGTAGTTTGAAGTTTCCTAAAGAACTAAAAATGAAGCTACTATATGATCCAGCAGTCCTGCTGCTGAATATGCATCCAAAAGAAAGATATACCAAAATGATATCATATCTGCCCTCCTATGTTTATTACAGCACTGTTCACAATAGTCAAGTTCGGAAGCAACTTTAGTGTCCATCAACAGATGATTAGATAAAGTAAATACGGTACCTATATACAACGGAGTTATACAGCTATAAAAAAAGAATAAAATCGTGTCACTTGCAATGACATGTATGAAACTGGAAGTCATTAAATGTTAAATGAATTAAGTCAGACACAGAGAGACAAACTTCACATGTTCTCACTTACTGTGGGTGCAAAAAGTTTGAAAACGCAAAACACTGAACTCATGTATATAGACAGTAGAAGGATGGTTACCAGAAGCTACGAAGGGTTGTGTGGGGGTGAGGGGAAAGCAAGTGTTATGGTTTGGCTTTGTGATTCCACCAAATCTCATCAGGGACTGCAATCCCCACCTGCCAAGGGAGTGACCTGGAGGGAGGTGATTGCATCATGGGGGTGGTTTCCCCTATGGTGTTCTTGTAATAGTGAGTTAGTTCTCATGGGAGCTGATGCTTTTAAAGTATGGCAGTTCTCCTGTCACTATCTCTGTCTCCTAAAGTCATGTAAGATGCGCCTTGCTTCCCCTTCACATTCTGCCATGATTGTACGTTTCCTGAAGACTCTCCAGCTGTGCAGAACTGTGAGTCAATTCAACCTCTTTAAATTGCCCAGTTTTTAAATAAACATCTTTAAATTACCCTGTTTCAGGTAGTATCTTTATGGAAGAGTGATAATAGACTAATACAGCAGGGATGGTTAATGGGTACTATATATACATATATGTATATATAGTTAGAATGAATAATATATAGTATTTGATAGCACAACAGGATGATAGTCAATAATAGTTTAATTGTATACTTAAAAAAAAAAAAACTAAAAGTTTAATGGGATTGTTTGTAACACAAAGGATAAATGCTTGAGGGGATAAATACTTCTGTTTTCCATGACGTGATTATTGTGGGTTGCATGTTTGTATCAAAGTATATCACTTACCTGATATATATGCACACCTACTATGTACACATGACACTTAAAAAAAAATCTAAAACTTAAGAAGATAATTTCCAAGTGATTATAATGTGTAGTTAAAAGCCAGGGATCTACAACTGTGGTGTCTAATATGGTAGCCACTAATTATTATTTCATATGTAATTATTTTATATTACTTAATTAAAATTAAATAAATTTAAAATTCCAATCCTGAGTCATACTAGACATATTGTTCAATGGCCATGTATGGCTGGTGAGTACCACATTGGCACCCAGGATTATAGAAAATTTCTATGTATTTATTTATTTTTTCAGCCAGGTTCTGGTTTTGTTGCCCAGGCTAGAATGCAGTGGTAGGAGCACAGCTCACTGCAGCCTCAACCTCCTGGGCCAAACTGATCCTCCTGTCTCAGCCCGCCAAAGTGTTGGGATTACAAGCATAAGCTACTGTGCCTGGCCAGAAATTTTCAATAGTAGCAAAACTTGTATTGGAAAGTGCTAATAAAGAATTGATTTTCAGTGAATGGTCTGTATTCCATCATCATTGGCCTTACATAAACGTTTGTTAAAAATGCAGATAATTAGTATGATCATTAATATTTCAGAAGTTCAAGATCATTAAAAATGCTCTCATTTACTAAAAATAGATTTATTTATTTTGTATTTTTATTTTTATTTTGAAACAGAGTCTTGCTCTGTTGCCAGGCTGGAGTGCAATGGCACAATCTCGGCTCACTGCAACCTATGCTGCCCAGGTTCAAGCGATTCTTGTGCCTCAGCCTCCCGAGTAACTGGGACCACAGCTCTGCACCACCACTTCTGGCTAATTTTTCGTATTTTTAGCAGAGATGGGGTTTCACCATGTTGGCCAGGCTGGTCTTGAACTCCCGGTCTCAAGTGATCCGCCTCGGCCTCCCAAAGTGCTGGGATTGCAGGAGTGAGACACTGTGCCTGGCCTGATAATGAATTCAAATAATAAATTTAGGCAAACGTTTGGTGCTTTATGTGTTAATGACATCAAATTAAATGTTATTAACTCATTTACTAACATTACTCGAGTATTATTTATTGAGCACCTACAATTTGCCAGGCACTATAATGGGTACATAATGAGAAACAAAAGACAAATGGTCTAGGATTTATTTTGGGATAGTATAAAAATTAGAATAATAACAATAAAGATATTTAGATAAATTAGATAGAAAGAAACACAATTTTTCTAAATTCTATGAAGGAAGACGTTACAGAGAACAATTGGAAAGTAAAGGGATACAGGAGAAGATTGTTGGGACGGTTAAAATGATAGCATTAAATGTAAGATCCAAAGAATAGAAGAGTCAGAGGGGATAATTCAGAACATTGCTTACTCATAAGTAGGTTTCATTTGTGACCATCCATAGAGATTGTGAACATCGTAATGCAAAACGGATGTTCCATCACTAAGAATCTGCTCAGTTTCCATGCACATTGTTCTGAAATGTAATCCACTGGTTCTTTTTGTGAGTTCTGGAAAGAATCAGTGAAAAAATATTAATATGTTATACAGTTCCCTACAATGAAACGTGTAACTCATAATTATGTATTCTTTGGCAAAGACATTAATCAGTGTTTTGTAATAGCTATTTATATTTTAACCATGTGTATACTTTATATGACTTAATTATAAACTTAAATGGTCTGAAATTGTAACTGAATTACATGAATTAATAAAAACCTGGAAAATAAGTACACTCCTCAATGTCTACTCTTTCTAGTGTATTTAGATGGAAAACACTGATTAGAGTCTTATTAAAAATTCACTTGGTATCATAAAGCCCAGAATTTAAGGGCTAGGCAAATGTCATAACACTGCCTTTCGATTCACTTGTTCTCAGTTTAAGATTTTTTTCCAGAGTTTTGCCATCACTTTATATGCTAATAGTTTGTGACATTTTCTGCCTGCATAAGAGAATGATGATGAATATGAAACATCACATTAATCTTCATTTCCTTCTATGTCAAAGGTAAACAGAGAAGTGTTAGTATTCTTTCCTTTATCCTTAGTAAAGAAACACTTAAAAAAAAATCCTTTCAAAATAATTTCATTTGTTTATCTTAAAGAGTACTTAACATTTTTGAATTTGGGAAAATTATTAAGCAAACCAAAATAACAAATTCAAACAAATTTAGAATTGTGCTTGAGTAGATAACATATATTTGTAGATTTTTTTTTCTCAGAATAGTGTTAAACAATATTGGTAATGGGGTCAAGGTGTGGTCCAGTGTGTGGGTGGGTAGTGAAAATTGGGTGTGTAAATCCTACTCCCTACATTCTATATATATCTAACATATATATATATATATGTTTATATTATATACCTATTAATTAATAATAATAACATGATAATATCAAAGGCATACCAACAATATTGTACCTGGGAAATAAGGTGGATAATTTAGTTTCTCATTTCTGCATTGATTAATAGTTGTTCCATGTACAAAACTTGATGGCTCATTCATATCCTTAATAAAAGATGACAGAGAAAGGTAAACAAAAAATAAATTTACGACATATATTCTGAAAAGAGCTAGTTTAAAAAGTCAGCAGGTTGGCGTATTTGAACAATGTTACATATACTCACTATTCTAAACAAACTAAATTATAAAACATCTCAATTATATTAAAGTAGTTTATCTCGTTCGCTTTTTTCAATCGGTTTCCTTTTGAAAAATAAAATGTTCTATTTTCTCTGTATTATGCATTATACCTATAAAAAGAGTTTATTTTCATATTTTTAAGACCTAGCATTATAATAGTATGTGCCTTATCATCTCCTTCCCCTCCATTCCTGCCCTGAGCCTGATATCAATTGCTTTTACTGCTAAAACTACAAGATATATTAATAGTTTACAAATGCAGATAATTTCAAGAAGTATCACTATTGAGCGCATATCTCAGAATCTCAGTAGCCATATATAAAAGAATCATGATCTAAATAAATCAGTAAGCTACCATTTAAAATGGATTGCCTCCACCTGAAAACAGATAATTTTCTCTGGATCCAGATGTCATTCTCAGGAATATACTTAAGAGAATCCCTTATAGTATACCAATGGATACATCTAATAAACATAGATGTTGCATGAATTTTTTAACAAAATATATGCTTTATAAGATCTTATAGCCACAAAGTTTCCACATAGTGACAGTTGTATAAAGCTTTCTTCAATTTCCAAAATAAGTAAATTAACACTTTACACTGGAAAAATCAACAAATTAAAAAAATTTACCTCCAGAAATTGAAATATATTACATCAAATCTTCTGTATTAAGCACTTACTTGTAGCAAAGTAAGTTATTTTTATGCTATTTCAAAAATATATTATTAAAAATCTTACTACTAACATTTTAAGGTTACATCAAAAAAGAAACTTTAAAAGACAATGCTACCAAATTTAAGAAATTTTTATTTCTTATACAAAGGACTAATGGTTATTTAAGCCTGAGACTTATTCCTATATTAAATAAAAGTAAAATAAATGTTTACAAGTATTTATTAATATATAGAATAAGAAGGTATTTTGCTTTTTGAATTTAGCAAATTGAAAAAGTCCAGGAAATAGCATCCATACACATAAATTTAATTTTTAAAACTGTAGCAGTCCTTTGCATAAGAAAATTCTATAGGGGAAAAAAGTGGACTAGTTTTCAAATAAAATATTTTATTGACATTATTTGAGCCAAGTATGAATTTTGCATAATCACTGTACAATAAATAACTTAAAACGTAGATTGTTCAAAGTTTACTTACAATCCACAGACCATCAAACTTCATCTTTTCATTGTAAAAGTCCACAATTTCTCTGGCCCACCACTCTGCTGTGGAAGTCCTGAAGAAATCTGGAAAAGCTACATGAGCTCTGGAAGCCTGTAAAACCAACAGTTAGACTCACATGTGGAAAGTCTTAAGAGAGATTATATACATATAAATCTAAATGTGTCTGGCAGATTCACAAGTCATGTATGACTGATAATGAAGGCAACTGACATCAACCTTAATTACATAAATGTATGTGGTTTCTTCCTTATCACTTTAATAAAGAGGGACATCAGTGGAGAGAATAGAGCCTTCTTGGGATCCTATGTGAATTATAAAGGAACAGTTCAGAACCCACAAAAGCATATTTTTAGTGCTTCCTAGAGTAATGGGGAAGCTTTTTTCACTATTACTGTAGATCCCATACTTCAGGTTTACCTTTATGGAGCACAATGAAAGAGCAAAGGGCCATAGTAAAGCCTGTTTTTATACAGCTTTCTCACTTCCCAGAACCATCTCACCACCCTAATCAACTGCTTCTTTTTCATCTTTCACTTCTAATCCTTTTCATCCCAGCAGAGAAGAGGTGTTTTATTCCAGTCCCCACTAAGAATATTCCCTACTTTCCAGTTGAAACATGTAAGTTCCAGTGTCAGAGTAACCGTGCCTTAGCGAAAGATTGACCTGCAGCTAAGTTAATTGGGTATGTCTCAAAAACATGACATGACAACCTGGATGCTTTTTTGGCACATGTTAAGATTCTGTTGTAATTGCCTTAACAGTCTTCTCCATGAACAGGATATCGGAGGACATAAAGAAAATGCTGAGAGTGGGGAATATAGAGATTTACAAAATATGTATGATGGATTTTTTTTTTTTTTTTTTAAGATAGAGTTTTGCTCTTGTTGCCCAAGCTAAAGTGCAATGGCATGACCTCAACTCACTGCAACCTCTGTCTGCCATGCTCAAGCAATTCTCCTACCTCAGCCTCCAGAGTAGCTGGGATTACAGATGCCCCCCACCACACCCGTCTAATTTTTTGTATTTTTAGTAAAGACGGGATTTCACTATGTTGGTCAGGCTGGTCTCAAACTCCTGACCTCAGGTGATCCACATGCCTCGGCCTCCCAAAGTGCTGGGATTTACAGGCATGAGCCACTGTGCCTGGCCTCTGATTAATATTTTTAAGAGTAGAAAGGGACTTACTTTTACCATCTTACCCATTAATTACATTTTACTCATAAGGACAGAAGGCTTGGTGGGATTATATTGAATATTTTCTATGCAAGAATCTCCCTTATGATAATTAACAACAAATGGTAGCACCAGATCTTGTTTATTAATTTTCCCTTTTCTGCTGTTTACATAATTCTTTTTTTTGTTGTTGTTTAACTTATTCTATTAGGTGGTTGCTTCTATCCCTTAAATAAAAGCATTGATTATATCCAGAAAATCAATCAGGTACATGTAATCCAACACTCTTAATACCTTTTGTGGAAGAGAATCTGAAAAGATTCTGCATAAGCCATTCTACAAAAATTGACATTGTCCTCTTATACCTATATAAAAATTCATGCTTTTCTCTCTAGTGGTACACAATATTACTCAAGAATAGTGGGCAGAACTCAAGTTGAAATAACACTTTTTCCTCAATGACAAAGTTCAGTAGGTTCAATTATTTGACTCTGTTTTAGAAGTAGTTTGGGGTAAGTTTTAAGCTCCCAAATTTTTTACACTTACCTAAACTTGTATAATTTAATGATTATAAATTCATCTGGCTAAAAGAAGGACCACCAACTCTTAGTTTTGTTGACATTTTTTTCTATTTATTTTGTATTTTTCTTTTAATTTTTACTCCTCTAATCCTTATTCTCTTCCCTCTGCTAACTTTAAGTTTATTATTTTTCTACTTCATTGAGAGGTAATGTTAGGTTATTTATTAGAGAGTTTTATTATTTTTAATGTGGGTGTTTCTTGTTATACACTTCCCTCTTAGTACTGCTTTTGCTGCATCCCAGAAGTTTTACTATGTTGTATTTTTATTTTTGTTTGTCTGAAGAAATTTTCTAATTCTCTTTTGATCTTTTCTTTGTTCCACTGGATGTTCAAAAGTGGGTTGTTTAATTTCCACGTATTTGCGAATTTACTTATTTCCTCTCTTTTTCTGATTTCTAGTTTAATTTCACTGTGACTGGAAAAGATAAATGGTATGTTTTCTATCTTCTTACAATTTTTAAGGCTTATGACTTAACCTGTGATCGTTCTTAGAAAATGTTCTATGGGCACTTGAGAAGAATGTATATGTGGCCGCTTTTGAGTGGAAAGTTCTATGTATGTCTGTTAAGTCCATTTGGCCTACAGTGTTGTTAAAGACTGCTGTTTCATTGTTGATTTGCTCTCTGGTTGTTCTATTTATTATTGAAAGTGTGGTAATAAAGTCTTCAAACATTATTGCATTGCTATTTCTCATTTCAGTTCTGTTAATGTTTGCTTTAAATATTTAAGTGCTTTAATGTTGGGTGCATATATTTATAATCATTGTATCTTCCTAATGAATTGACCCTTTTGTCATTATATAATGACCTCTTTTGTCTTTTGTGACAGTCATTGACTTAAAATTTATTTTCTCTGATATAACTATAACCACTCCTGTTCCCTTTTGGTTATCATTTGCATTTAATATCTTATTTATTCCTTTTGCTTTCAAGAATGAATGTTTAGGATATTATACTGAGTAAAATAAACAGAAAGACAAATGTTGTATGACTCAACTTACATGAAGTATCTAAAACAGTTAAACTCATAAAACATAGGGTAGAATGGTAGTTGCCCAGGACTGTAAGTGGAGGGAAATAAGGAACAGGCACAAAATCTCAATTATGCAAGGTAAATAAATTCTAGAGATCTGCAGCACAACATTGCCCCTATAGTTTACAATGATTTATTATATGCATAAACATTTATTAAGATGGTAGGTCTCATGTTAAGTGTTATTACTGTAATAACATTTTTTTTCTTTTTCTTTTTTTTTTTTTTTTGGTTGCCCAGGCTGGAGTATAGTGGCGTGATCTAGGCTCACGGCAAGCTCCACCTCCTGGGTTAACACCATTTTCCTGCCTCAGTCTCCCTAGTAGCTGGGACTATAGGCTCCTGCCACCACACCTGGTTAATTTTTTTTTTTTATATTTTTAGTAGAGATGGGGTTTCACCATGTTAGCCAGGATGGTCTCAATCTCCTGATCTCGTGATCCACCCACCTTGGCCTCCCAAAGTGCTGGGATTGTAGGCATGAGTCACCGTGCCAGGGCATAATTTTTCAAATAAAAGAATGAATGTTTGGATTAAATAAAGCAAAATATAAAATTGCTTAATAGGCTGACTGATACTTTGTTATTTAGGAAAATTAGGTAAATTTGATCTAAATATGGTCTGATAACTTAAAATGGCCATCTATTTTTAAAGAAAAGCATTCAAATTGAGTTATTGATTAAAATAACGAAGTCTAAGTTTTGAATTTCTTTTCATTATATAGTTAGCCAATGTAAAACTTACATTAACAGCTTCATCTTCAGTTAGAGTTTTATCTATTGTTATATTGGGCAAATCTGGCCAAACCTACAAGAGACAAGACATGGAAAAGCAGATCAAAACATAGCATGATATGATTCCTATGTAAATGAAGTGTAATGGAGTATTACAGGCATATTATTAAATCAAAGTCTTCAGATCTGTAATCCCTTCAAATATCATTATTATTGGCATACTATTCCCATTTTCTGTGTTAGTCTACTCTTTAATATGGCAAATATAAAATAGAATTGTCAACCTTTATGGTAGTTAGTGATTTTGAAAATAATACATATAACCTAAATGTTCTGATCAAAAAAGAATATGAAAAATATATGCTAAATTTAATTTAATATAGTATATTAGAACTATACCTAGAATTACTCCAGGGTTAAAATCTAAAAGCAGTATTTTTTTTTTTTGTTTGAAAGGAAGAAAAGATCTGATTGAATAATGTCATGCTGAGTCAAACATCCCATTGATTTTCAGAATTAGTACTAAATCCTCCCCTCCCTTCATCCCACCACTATTCTCAGCCTGACCTCATTGCCTACCAACATTTTTTCTTCCTTCTCCTCCAACCAGAAACACACAAAACAGAGCTCAAATTCAGTTTGCCGAAAGCTCTGGAAATTTGAATCTATATTGTAGAAGTTAGAAAGTCCTATATAAAAATATAAATAATCCATCAAAAAGAAATCATTTACAAGAGATTAGCTACTGGCAGAGAATAATGCTCTAAAGGAAGGGGAGAAAGGGTAGAAATCTGACAAAATGTGTAGAAATATAGAATGAGGAGAAAGTAGGGAGTTAAAAAAAAAAACCTTCTGGACTAATATGCCTCTCAAGTAGCTGGGGCTACAGGCATGCACCACTATGCCTAGCTAATTTTTAATTTTTTTGTAGAGACAAGGTCTCCCTGTGTTGCACAGGCTGATCTCGAACTCCTGGGCTCAAGAGATCCTCCTACCTCAGCCACTCAAACTGCAAGCATTACATGCATGTGCCACTGTGCCCAGCCCTGTCTATATTCTTCACTTAGCTTTCTCTAATGTTAGCATGTTATATAACAATGTGAACTTATCAAAACCAGGAAATTAATGTTGATACAGTACAACCAACATTTATTGAACATGTTTGCATTTCACAGATTTAATCACTAATGTCTTAATATCGGTCCAAGATTCAAAAAGCCTCTCACATTTCATTTAACTGTGTCTCTCATCATAGATATTTTGAGGATTTTATCATTGTTGTTCATTCTAGTTATTGCTATGAGATTTTTTCTTGATTGCTTTATATAAAAGCCAAATAAAAATATTTTTATAATATACTAATATATCAGGTCTGAATATAATTGCTTATATAAAATACAGTGAATTATACTTCATGATCTAAGTTTTAACTATAAGTATAGCTGTCAAAACATGTTGTTGCTACTATTAACAATATGTTTTTAAGAGAAATGAACATTTAAATATCTTGCAGTACAGAAGAGTGAGTAGCCATCTTACTAATAGTAGTTTTATAATAAATTACAAGTGGTACCAAGAAATATAATAAAATACATCTTAAAAATTAAACAAATCATATTTGGACATGTGATGTATATGAATTCTTTCTTTGTGTCTAATAATTTGGATTGAACCAAAGACTACACATTATTAGTTATTAAATCATTACATTTCTGTATAGCTCTCATGAACGTTTTTAACTTTTACTAATTAAATGGAAACTTTCATTGAAATATAATTTTTATATTTATTCCATTTCAAGATATCGATTTAGTACCTTTGCCCAACAAATATCATTGGTGTTTGGCCATTTGACAAAGACATCATTCTGCTGTCCTCTTTCAAATGCAGGGTAAGTCCTTGTTTCATTTCCTGAAATTGCTGGATCCTAAAATTAAAATGAAATATAAACAAACTACACATGAAGAAAAGCATAACTACTTGGACAGTGGTTATGAAGCATAAGTTTTCATTACTATATTATCATAATAATGTGCTCTCACATGAAATGACAAATGATATAAACATCAGTGTTCTAGCTAGATTGCCCTCCAAATTTCTTAGAAGGAAATTCTAAGGACTCCCAGAAATGCATTAGCTATCATTTCAAGCAAGATTAGTAGAGGTTTTTGTTTTTATTTCTATGGTGAGCTATCTGGCTACCTAGCTTACTTCCTATAAGTTGGTGATAAAAAATTATCCTCACTGAATCACCAATCTGAAGGCAAATTTTTAAATATAAAAAACATCAGAAGCAATACCAGAGAATGCCCTAATAATTATATAGAAATAGAAACTCTACCATTACATTTTGATAACTCCCATAAATAGAGACCAATTTGTAGCTTAGATGATAACTAGAAAACAGCTTGCCTTTAACTCAGTTTTGGATTTAAACCTCTAGGGATATACCTAAATAAAAAGGTAGCTGATCATAACCCATGCAAATAAAATGAAGTGCTAAAGGAAAAGAGTTTTATATTTGGGAGTATTATCCAAAGTTACATACTTTCTATTTTTGAAACACCTTCCCCCTCCTCATTTTAGGAGAATTAATAGAAACAAGAAATAAGACCCAGATAAACTCCAAGTACTGACCAGGATCATAATGTATCTCATTCCTTCTCCTCTTATTTTGTCAACAAACTGAGGAAGGTCCTGGAATGCTTCACCAATTGTAAAGTCTAGCTGCCTTTCCATGTAGTCAATGTCTGTGTACTGAACATCCTGAAATACGCAAAAAATCGTCACAGTATGGCAAAAAATACAAAAAGTAAGTGTATCATATTTTATTATACTTATAAAAGTAACAGCAATATGAAAGTTTGAGTTCCTCTTCACTAGATCCTAAAAAGAACTAAGTGGTTTAGTGTTCAAGGAATAAAAGTAGCATGTAAAGATATGAGGTATTCTAAGAATAACTCTATAAATGTTCTGTTTTGTCGACAGTTCATTTAGTAATTTTGATTTAGAGGTAAAAACTGTTCTAAATTGATATGTATTATGTAATTTTTAAAGGAAACAGAAAGACCCTGGGCAATAGTATTTATGATGCTATGAAATTAGGTTAAATGACAAATAGGAATTTTGTACAGTATATACAGAAAGAAGTGTTGCTGTTTCTGGAAACTATACAGCAAATGTTGGATAATTTCAAATAATTCTAATATTGGAAAAGGAGTATTACCAATTACATCAATTACTATGATCTGGTTCTTGTAATATCCATCAAAGTCATTTTTAGGATAACAGTCCTGCTTATATAAACAAGAATTACTGTAAGATAGGTAATTGCAAGTATGTTTAAACCAACAAATATTTGAATTATATCATGGAATATTCAATTTAAGCCAAAATACAAAATTTGTTAATTATTTTCTATTATTTGACATTATCTAAATTTCTTCTTTGAGGTATCATAGAAAGTATGGTCAATAATGTATACCTCCTTTTAAATAATAAATTTCCATTTGCATGTTTCTATATGGTCAACATACATAATTAATTTCCCATACTAGTTATTCAGGAACCCTATATTGGACCCTACTATAAATACCAATGTCTTACAATGAGGTTTTTCTGATTGTTCGTACAATAAACTCTTATATATCAAGTCTTCTATATTTTAATGTTTAGGTGTTACCAGCAGCATCCCGAGGTTCCTTAATTTTGCTAAATAATGAGGAAATTTAGAGATTGATCATTTGTGGATACTTTGGAATATTTAGCTTCCTGAATATTGAGTGAATCTGTACTATATATTACAACTATTATATGTTCCAGGGCAAAAAAAAAATTAGTTCCACATCCAACTTGTTCTCCGGTTGATGATACAGATGTCTTATCTTGTTGATGATACACATTTCTGTGAACTCTAATATGAAGAGAACATAGTGACTGCCTGTGCAACCCAGAGTTTGTGAGAGGAAATCAAGTGCACAGTGACTTGTTTAGCACAACACAGCATGATAGAATTAGGGAGGGAAAAGGAAAAGGAATGGTATTTCTTCCTCTCTTTTATCTGTCTGACAAAGACACTGTATATAAATCTCATATCCAATACATAAGGTGCTAGTAAAAAAATGAAGCATGCCTAATTAGTTTAAGGCATAATGCTTAAATTAATTTTAAAGTATACATGTTTAATTATTTCATTCTACTTTTACATATTACATATTTAACATTGTTTTAAAATTAATATACATACATAGGGGATGTTCGCAGCCACCATAGCGTCATATAATTCCCGAATCTCTGAAGTATTTGCATATCCATAACGACATAATTGGAAACCCAAAGCCCAATAAGGTGGCATGACTGGATGGCCAATTACCTTTAAAAAAAAATTCATGTGTGAACTAAGAGGATTATTTGATGCTATAAACATTTTTAATTTTTTTTAAAGAAATATGCAATCATACTTCATGGTATTGCTTTGTTGAAACTTCTGGAGTTGGGCCCAAAAACATATAAAAATCCAAGATTCCTCCAACTGTGCGGTAAGTTAGAGCAGGAGTTGGCTGGAATGTAACATCTGGAAATCCAAAATAAGATTCCATTTTTATCTACGTATATTAGTTTATAAAAAAGTCACATAAAATAGGAGATATTCAACAAATGATTGTTTTACCCATTGCATTGCTGTTGAGTAAGAGAACACCGTGAGCATTGCCCTCCTCTTCCAGAGCCATGTAATAAGGATGAAATCCATAGGAATTAAGTTTGTACTGAAATATAAAAATTAAGCACAATATATTTTAAGTAACAATAACGTGTGAATTTAATCAATGTTATTTTACAATTTATTATATAATCAAGCCGTGGTATTTAAATTCCTCTTTTTCCAAACCTTAAACCATGCTTCAGTTAAAATAAATAGAAAATAATTGTTTAAATTGTTCCTGCTTTAGAGTAGTTTACAAATATTTTTATATAATAGAAATTAATTTCTCTTAATATACAAATATGTAACAACCACAAATGCTTCCACGTTATCCGATGTAGAGTACTATTGCCATTAGAGTAGTTTGATTTCTTTCCAAAGGTTATATGTTTAACTTATCTATAAACTGGTATTTTTTCCATAGTAAAATGTCCTAGAAATGATAAAAGTGATGAATACAATTAAACTGTCCAGAAAATATCTTGTTTATATATTTTATATTTATAGAACATTTACATTCTTATATTTATAAAATATTTAATTCATTGTTTCATATTGTAATCATAGTCAGACATTATTAGATTATATACTTTTGATTCTTAATATAATATATAAAATTAACATTGAAAGTGATTTTGTAGTAATTTATTTTCAGTAATATACAAAATTACTAGTGAAAGTAATTTTAGATATCAATAATCAAAAGTATATTAATCTAACAATATCTGCACAAATGTTGAAGGGATTTTAAGAAATCAATTTTGGTAAAACGTATTCTTTCAAGTTGGTGTTAATAGAAAACAGCCTTCAATAACCTAACTTTGGAGTATTATGATACAACTGCAAGCTGTTTGAGCATCTAACAATAAAAAATGTTTACAATAGGTCAGAAGCTTATAGTATGCTGCTGAGTATATCCTTTTAAGTACACATCACGTGAAAAATACAAATAGAATAATTTTTGTTAAAATATATTTTTATGATATATTTGGAATATTATGGATAATATTATTTGTTGTACAGTACATTAAATATTCATAAAATGTGTTGTATTAACAAGACAAATCTTTGGAAAAAGTGTCATGAGTACATAAAAACACATTGTAAAGATGTAATTAGCAGTTTGGCCACATAAAATTACACAACTGCAACTGTGGTTTATAAAGGGTAAAAACATCAAATCAGTGTCTGAGAAGTAAAAAACAATCAAGGAAACCGTTAGGCAGATATTTTCTATACTGGAGTAAAGGTAAACTTGACAGGGAATACAGAATCAGTATATCCTTTCTATGCATTTGAAACAGTTGAGGTATTGAGTCAAAGCCTGGCTTCTCACAGTAGTCAAGCAAATTGTTATCCATCCACTCCTCTGCTTCCACCTGTAATTTCTGGTGACTTTTTGGGTTTGTTTCTCACAAAATTGCTATAGCTGCTCTGGAGATCTCTCACTAATGCCTTTGTCATTACTTCAATTCTAAAGCACAGGCCTATAAAGAAGTGGCTTGGATTCTACTCATGGTCTTAGTTGCCGCATGGAGTGGTCACATGTTGGTACCTACACCAGGGGGTTGGTCTCTTGTGAACATTCCCCAAGTATGCCAGTTCAGATCTCGCTTAAATGCTGTATGTTCCACTTCCCCAAAACCATATATATATTCTGATGGCAGGCGAGTCGATATTTGAATGAACTGGTCATTAAAAGCAAATCCAGGCAGTGAAGAATCCCAACTGAAAACAAAAGAAAATAAAGCTAAGTCTGTCAAAATATATGCAAAATAGTATCACAAATGATAATGGTAATTCTTTCTTAGATTATCAAAAAATCAATATTTTTTCTATATTCCTAATTATACCCAGGTACCAAATGGAAATAGATAACTATTCCAATACATTTTTTCTTTTATCTAAGTTAAGGAATATGTAAAATATGTTTCATATACTTATAGGGGAATCATAAATAATATGATTATACATGTCTTTCTTTAGACAAGTATTCCTTTTAAAAATAAAATTAATATGAAATCATAAATAACTCAGTAATGTGTGACCTAGAAATTAAAAGTTCTCAATTTCCCTGCTCCCTTGAGTTAATCACAATACATGTTTTTCTATGTGTAGAATAAAAATACATCAATATTTTTATAATGAATTTTAAGTTTAATGGATATTTAAATGTTGAACTCTTGCCAGTTACTACTCCCAATTGTGTTTTTCTTCCTTTATTTTATGTTCATAAAAATAGCTGTGTATGAAGTAATGTGTTTCAAGAAACATATTATTCAACTCATTTGCAAGAACATAAAGAAGGGTGGAAAGTAACATTGGCAAGGAGAGGAAACATAAGTATTACAAGTAATCTGGGCATATTTTAACTTTTTATATTTATTATTTTGGAAAACTAATTGAGAATAATGCTTGCCAAATGACAATAAATAATGCCCTTGCACCAGGATATTTTTATAAAATGACTTAGCTTCACATGTTTTGGAACAAAAATATTGTCATAACAACAAAATTATTAAAATGATCCAGATAGAGTTTTAGTCATTATTTGTACATATCCTGACAATACCAGAAAACATTCTGATAACATCATCTAAGGAATGGCATGGCAAACTTAAATTACATAAAAGTATATTTTAATATGTTATAGTTTCTAGATATTTTGAATAGAGACCATAATTTTAAAATTAAATTTATTCATTGTAACATAAAAATATATCTAGACTTGTGTATTGTACCTTATTTTCACTAATACATGGCAGATAAATTATTAATTCTGTCAGATTCAAGCACCAATAAACTATTTCAACAGTTTTAATAAATATTTACTTCATTTGTTTCCAAATACTTATTTTTACCAACACTCATCATGCTTTTTAAAAGAGGTTTTGGTTTTGGTTCTCAACTTGATTAGAAGAATGAGTCTGATACTAAGAGTGAAATTGAACACCTCCAAACTGTAGATAAAATTGTGGGCCAATCCTTTAAAATAGTCCCATGGACTATGTTTAGCTAGAAATATTAAAATGGGCAAAGTTATTTAACATAACTTACATTTTTGTGTGTGATGCTAATCTAGGACAGTGAAGGCTGTTCATCATTTTACTTTTCCCATCCTAAGCTAAAATTAAAATATCCTTTATATCAAATCATTCGATCACTTACATAACTCTTCCACTGCTTCTGCGTCGAATCTGGATGCCAAAAGGATTTTCTTTGATTTCAACATCATAAAGTCTGTTTTCATAAGTACTTATTGGGGCATTTGGAATGTTTAACGGTACTGGAACTTCATATCTCCTATTTTGGGGATCGTAAATCTATTGCAGATAAGTAGTAAAAAACTTTACTCTGATTGCTGACATAGCATGTACATATCATGAAATAATTTAAATAATGGCTCAAATATGAATATTTAGAATTTTTCTCCATATAATTTCTAACTCTACGTTCATGGTCCATATAACCATATCAGTATAGAATTTCATATACACATGTATAATGGGACCAAACTGAGTACTGCATTTTTGAACCTTTAAAAATTGTTTTGTGATTTGTTTTCTATACAATAAGATCAAAACAGAAATTTTAGAGCTAAATATTCTATAGTATGGGTGTACCAAAATTATATCATGGTTAAAAACAGAAGTTGTTTCAATATTTTTTGTCATACCTATGATTATACAATAAACCCTAATGCTAATTTATGTTTATTTGTGTTTTTATTTCTTCAATACATTTCTTAAATACCTCTAGGGACTGAGTATACTTACCGTTTTAGGGTCTTTGCTAACTATTGACAAACTGCTTTCCAGAATTTGTTTACTGATTAATATTCTCACCAAAATGTGTACTCTAGTGCTAATTTATGTTAAAGTAAAAGCATTTATTTTTCATTGTTATTCATTTCATTTCTTATGAGATTTCATCTTTTTCTACATTATTATTTAACATTTATGCTCCACTGTACTTTAAATTGCATTTTGTTCCTAGAATTTTTAATGAGTGTAATTATCTTGATATTTTAGTTTCTTCTGTTAAATGTCTTCTTATGAGAGGTTTTGATATTTTTTCTTGATTACATGAGTTGAAATTGCTTTTCCTAAGTCACATATTTATCAGATATTTACCCATTTTTTTGTCTTCTAATTGTGTATAGTGTTTTTCCATGTGAAAACATGTTTTATTTGTATGTAAGAAAATGTGTAGATTTTTACCTATGTCACTTATGCCTTTTTATCTGTGGCTTGAAAGGCCTTTGCTAGCCAGATACAAAATAAATATGCAGCTTAATTTGTTTTAGGTTATGTTTAGTTTTTACATGCAACTCATTCTAAATTTTATTTTAGTATATGATTAAAACCAGACACTTTTCTATATAAATTATTAAATAACCTACTTCTTCATTATTAATTTGCAAACCTTTCTTCACACACACATATCTTCTATGCTTTTGTGTCATCACACACACACACACACACACACACACACAATCTTCTATGCTTTTGTGCCATCACACACACACACAATCTTCAATGCTTTTGTGCCATCTCGTTTCAATAAACAATCAGGCAATTCTATCTCCAGTTCCACACTGTTTTAATTATATGAACTTTTGTTCTTTACCCCTTGCTGAATTTTAACCATTGCACAGTGTTTGTTTGTTCAGACAAACTTACAAGTTCTTTTATGAAGTCTCAAAAGATACTTCACTAAGACTTATATGAAAATACCTTAAAAGCTGCAATTGAGCTAAAGTGAATTAACATTTAAAAGATAATTGACTCTTATTTATAATTTTAAAATAATATGAACATTTTTAATAGTTTTTCTCCTTATAGATAGTCCATTTAGTCCTATAATTTTTGATGATTTATTATTTGATTTTTTCATTTGAGTTTGCTAATGAGATTTGTTGTCATTTCTGCTTCTAAATAGTGAGCAACAATGTGCAAGAAAATATCTTTGGAAATACATTTTACATCTAGTTATTGTGTTGATATTTAAAATTTCTAATACTATTCTTAATGGAATCCCTTGGGATTCTTAAGTTAAAAAAATATGTTATCTCTAAAAGTTGAATGAAATTATTGCTTTGGTATGTCTTATTATATTGGCCAGAAAATTAAGGCCACAACTTAAAAATAGTAAAAAGAGTAGGCATCCAATTTTGTTTATTTTAATGACACTATCAGCATAGTTTGATAATAAATGCCTTATGTATTTTGCAAGAATTTAAATGTAGTTTTTAAATCATCATTGTATTAATCACAAAGTTAGCAAGAATGAGCAGTTTCATTTCTTGGGCACCTAGCTATGAGTTGTGTAGGAAAAAGATATTTTTATGGAATCAAAATATTATCAAAAGTGTTAATAACCTTTAATACTATATTAAATATTCAATCGCAGAATTATCCAAAATCTCCAAAATTACCCAAAATCAAAACTAGCTTTGAGGTAGTTTATATCAAGCATACCTTAAACTGCAACATATCATTTTTGTGATATTTCACCTCCACACGAAGAGTTGAGATGGGGTCAGAAGGTAACTTTATTCTAGCATTTGCAGTATTTAGTTGGAGGTCAGCTGTTACACCCATTGATGAATAGTTAGTTGACTTGACTGAATAAGAGTTATCTTGTCTGGGAAAGTAACACTCAGGTGCTTTGGATAGAGAAGAATTCTAAAAACACAATGCATGTTCATTGTCAGAAATTATAAGCCTTGTAATATTTGACTCTTTAAAATTATACTGATGTTTAGTCACACATTGTGTGATTTACAAGTTTCATAATACAAAAATGAAATAATAGTCATAACACAAAATATATTATATGTAATTTGGGATCCTATGTACTTAAATTTTATACAAAATAGTTGCCTTTATGCTCTACAGAAAGAAGAGTAGAGCAGAAGGATCAAATGTCATACTTTTTTTAACTCAAAATATAGCATTAAATTGTGTTGTCTGCAAAAGCAAGTATATTACTAATACATTTTGATTCCATGTTTGTTCTTACTCTTCATATTGATTGTTGATTATTGTGTATAAAAATGGCATTATGACATGCCTCTAAAGGGCAAGTGGTAGAGTCCTTTTACTTATAATGAAACTCTCAATCCTTCTTTTTTAAACTTATTCTTATACTGGTCAATTACATCCTGACCTGGATTTGAAATAGGAACCCTTGGCTAAGAATCAGAGTTGATTGGTTTACATAGAAGTGAGAGACAAAACCTAAGAAAAAGAATTATAAACTGTGGCATTGATGGCTAGTTTCCTTACCACAATCCATTCTCCCTATCTTCCTTGATTATTATTGTATTTTGCGGAGAAATATATTTATCTACATTTCCAATTTCCTTTTAAAGAAGTTGTATAAGTCCTCCTAAAAGCTCTTTAAAAGAAAGGGGCCTAAGCTGACTAAATTGAGATACTCTGTTTGATTCATCTTCTCGAGGGCGTACTGTCTGGCTTCTATCTAAAGTGAACAATTTCATCTGTGTACCCTATCCCAGGCCTCCTTACCTATAAAAATATTTCTCCCTCAATTCTCCACCCTCTCTTGCATCAAAAATATTGCATTCATTATGTTACTTTTAACAGCATAAACTGATTTTATTCATCTCATTTTTTTGAAGTAAATGTCACTTCAGTAGTTTCTCTGACTACTGTTCTATTTTTTCTGCTTTATTTACAGCAAAACTTAGAAGTGTTCATCATACTCGCTGTCTCTAATGTGTCCCTTGATTTTCTCTTGAACTGACTCTAACCAGGCTTTTATCCCTAGTACTACATCTAATGTTTGCATGCCAAAGTTACCAAAGACTCCCACGTTACCAAATCCACATGTCAGTTTCCAGTCCTTATCTTACTAACAAACAACTGGCATAGTTGATCATTTCTTCCGTTCTAAATGCTTTGTTCAATTGGCTTCCAGGACCCAGCATGTTATTTCCAACCCAATACTTGAGCTGTTCTTTCTAAGCCTCCTTTGTCATTTCCTCCTTGGCTAAAGTTTGTAATCGCCCAGGGTTTAGTCTTTGAATACTTCTCATCTATTCAAGCTTATTTTGTTGATGATATCATCCTACCACATGGACTTAAACAAAGAAATGAAAGTCTCAGCAATAGAATCATACAGGCAGAGGAAAGAACTTCAAAGCTTGAAGATGAGGTTTTTGAATTAACTCAATCCAATAAAGACAAAGAAAAAAGAATAAGACAATATAAACACAGCCTCCAAGAAGTATGGGATTACGTTAAATGACCAAACCTAAAAATAGTTAGTGTTACTGAGAAAGAAGGGAAATCTAAAAATTTGGAAAACATATTTGAAGGAATAATCAAGGAAAACTTCTCTGGCCTTGCTAGAAACCTAGACACCCAAATAAAAGAGAACTCAAAGAATACCTGGAATATTCACTGTGAAAATATCATTGCCTAGACATATTGTTATCAGGTAATCTAAAGTTAAGATGAAGGAAAAAATCTTAAGAGCTGTGAGGCAAAAGCACCAGGTAACCTATAAAAGAAAACAGCATGTTTCTCAGCAGAAACCCTACAAGCTAGAAGGGATTGGGGCTCTATCTTCAGCCTGCTTAAACAAAACAATTATCAGCCAAGACTTTTGTATCCAGGGACACTTAGGTTCATAAATGAAGGAAAGATATAACTTTTTTTCAGACAAACAAATGCTGAGAGAATTGACTACTACCAGAATCAGTACTATGGTAAGTGCTAAAAAGAGCTCTGAATCTTGAAACAAATCCTAGAAATACATCAAAACTGAACCTCTTTAAAGCATAAATCTCACAGGACCTATAAAACATAATTAAAAAACACAAGGTATACAGGCAAAAAATAGCACAATGAATGGAATGGTACTTCACATCTCAGTACTGACATTGAATGTAAATGGTCTAAATGCTCCACCTTAAGGACACAGAATAACAGAATGGGTAACTATTCACCAACCAGCTATCTGCTGCCTCCAACAGACTCACCTAACACATAAGGACTCACATAAACTCAAGATAAAGGGGTGGGAACAAAAACATTCCATGTAAATGAACACCAAAAAACAGCAGAAGTACCTATTTTTTATATCAGATGAAACAAACTTTAAAGCAACAAACAGCAGTTTAAAAAGGCTAAGATGGACATTATACAATAATAAAAAGCCTTATCCAACAGGAAAATATCACAGTCCTAAATATATATGCACCTAACACTGGAGCTCCCAAATTTATAAAACAATTACTAATAGACCTAAGAATTGAGAGAATCAGCAACACAGTAATAGTGGAAGAGTTCAATACTCCACTGATAGTACTAGAAAGATCATCAAGATGGAAAGTCAACAAAGTAACAATGGATTTAAACCATACCCTGGAAAAAAATGGACTTAGCAGATATTTACAGAACATTCTACCCAACAACCACAGAAGATACGTTCTATTCATCAGCACATGGAACTTTCTCCAAGATAGACCATATGATAGGCCACGAAATGAGCCTCAATAAATTTAAGAAAATCGAAATTATATCAAGCACTCTCTCAGACCACAGTAAAATAATACTGGAAATAACTCTGAAAGGAATCTTCAAAGCCATGCAAATACATGGAAATTAAATAATCTGCTCCTGAATGATCATTGGGTTAAAAATAAAATCAAGATGAAAATGTAAAAAGTCTTTTAACTGAATGACAATAGTGACACAGCCTATCAAAAGCTCTGGGATACAGCAAAGGCAGTACTAATAAGAAAGTTCATAGCCCTAAATGTCTACACCAAAAAGTCTAAAAGAGCACAATAGACAATCTAAGGTCACACCTCAAGGAACTAGAGAAACAAGAACAAACCAAACCAAAACTCAGAAGAAGAAAGGAAATAACCAAGATCAGAACATTACTAAGTGAAACTGAAACAAACAAACAAAAAATACAAAAGACAACTGAAACAAAAGTCTAGTTCTTTGAAAAGATAAATAAAATTGACTGATCATTAGCAAGATTGATCAAGAAAAGGAGAAAGTCCAAATAAGCTCAATTAGAAATGAAATGGGAGATACTGCAACTGACACCACAGAAATACAAAAGATCATTCAAGGCTACTATGAACACATTTACACACATAAATTAGATAACCTAGAAGAGATGGATACATTCCTGGAAAGACACAACCTTAAATCAGGAAGAATTAGATAACCTGAGCAGACCAATAACAAGAAGTGAGACTAAAATGGTAGTAAACAATTACCAACAAAAAAATGTCCAGGATCATATTCATAGCAGAATTTGTACCAGTTAGTCAAAGAATAATTGGTACCAATCCTATCGACATTATTCCACAAGACAGAGAAAGGAGGAACCCCCCTAAATTGTTCTATAAAGCCAGTATCACCCTAATACCAAAACCAGGAAAGGACATAACCAAAAAAGTAAACTACAGATCAATATCCCTGAGGAATATAGATGCAAGAATCCTTAACAAAATACTAGCTAACCAAATTCAACAACACATCACAAAGATAGCCCAACATGATCAAGTGGCTTTCATACTAGGGATACAGGGATGGTTTCACATATGCAAGTCAATGAACATGATATACCACATAAACAGAATTAAAAACAAAAATCACAGGATCTTCTATTACAACATTCCATTTTGATTAAAACTCTCAGTAAAATCGGCAAACAAGGGTCATACCTCAATGTAATAAAAACCGTGTGACAAACCCACAGCCAACATAATACTGAATGGGGAAACATTGAAAGCATTCTCTCTAAGCACTGGAACAAGACAGAGATGGCCATTCTCACTTATTTTCAGCATAGTACTGGAAGTCCTAGCAAGAGCAATCAGACAAGAGAAAGAAAGAAAGGGGCATCCAAATCAGTAAAGGGAAGTCAGACTGTCGCTATTTGCTGATGATATGATCGTTTACCTAGAAAACCCTAAAGCCTCCTCCAAAAAGCTCCTAGAACTGATAAAATAGTTCAGCAAAATTTTCGGATACAAAATTAGTGTACAGAAATCGATAGCTCTTCTATAAACTAAAAAGAACCAAGCTGAGAATCAAATCAAGAACTCAACCCCTTTTAAAATAGCTACATAAATAAAATAAAATAAAATAAAATAAAATACTTAGGAGTATACCTAACCAAGGAAGTGAAAGACCACTACAAGGAAAACTACAAACACTGCTGAAAGAAATCATATAGGACACAAACAAATAGAAACATATCCCATGCTCATGGATGGATAGAAAGAATATTGTGAAAATGACCATACTGCCGAAACAATATACAGATTCAATGCAATTCCCATCAAAACACCATCATTATTCTTCACTGAACTAGAAAAAGCAATCCTAAAATTCATATGGAATCAAAAAAGACCATGCATAGTCAAAGTGAGAATAAGCAAAAAGAACAAATCTGGAGGCATCATATTGCCTAATTTCAAACTATACTATAAAGCCACAGTCACCAAAATAGCACAGTACTGTGTGAAAATAATCACACAGACCAACGTAACAGAATAGAGAACCCAGAAATAAACCCTGATATCTACAGCCACCTGATCTTCGACAAAGCAGACAAAAACATAAATTGGGGAAAGGACATCCTATTCAACAAACGGTGCTATAATAATTGGTAAGCCACATGCAGAAGAATAAAACTAGATTCTCATCTCCCACCTTATACAAAAATCCAGTCAAGGCGGATTAAGGACTTAAATCTAAGACCAGAAACTACACAAATTCTAGAAGATAGCACTGTAGACATTGGCTCAGGCAAGGATTTGATGACCAAGAAACAAAAGCAAATGCAATGAAAACAAAGATAAACAGCTGGGACTTAATTAAACTAAAGAACTTTTGCAGTGCAAAAGGAACAGTCAGCAGAGTAAACAGACAACCCACAGAGTGGGAGAAAATCTTCACCATCTACACATCTGACAAAGAACGAATATCCAGAATCTACAACAAGCTCAAACAATTTGGCAGGAAAAACAAACAAGCAATCCCTTCAAAAAGTGGGATAAGGGCACGAATAGACAATTCTTAAAAGAAAATATGAACAAATGGCCAACAAACATATGAACAAATGATCAGCATCACTAATGATCAGGTAAATGCAAATCAAAACAACAATGTGATACCACCTTCCTCCTGAAAGAATGGCCATAATCAAAAAATCAAAAAATAACAGATGTTGGCATGGATTCAGTGAAAAGGGGACACTTCTACACTGATGGTTTCCACTATGGAAAAGAGTGTGGAAAGAGTGTATCTGTTGACAAATTCTTTAATTCCTTAAAGAATTAAAAGCAGTACCACCATTTGTTCCAGCAATCCCACTACTGAGTATCCACCCAGAGGAAAAGAAGTAATTATGCAAAAAAGATACTTGAACGTGCATGTTTATAGCAGCACAATTTGCAATTGCAAAAATGTGGAACCAAACCAAATGTTCATCAATCAATGAGCAGATAAAAAAACTGTGATGTGGGTGTGTGTATATATATTTATACATATCTAGTTATATATAGTTTTATATATATAACGTTAGCATTATATATAACATTATATAGATTTAACATTATATATATCACATTAAAAATATTTAATGGGAAAGATAAAATTTCACATGTTCATGTTTAGAAGCTATTTATGCTTTAGTAAGATGAATTGTTCCCACTTGTCCTTTAGATTTGTTTTGATAAAGTTAGCATACTTTGAATGTAAAGGGGAATGGATGTGAATCTGGCTGAAGAGAGGCAACTTAAAGAGAAGGTTCAGAGAAATGAACTTCACTATTTGATTTCAGTTGATTTTAAAATCTTTTCTCCTCTTCACTTTTTCTGTTCTTATATTCTTCCCTATTCTTCACTAGTGATACAGATTATGCGGTTTTAACAATTAATGGAGAGAAATCGGGATAATTTCTCTGGAGGCAGAGATTCTATGCATCTCTTTATATAAATGTAAATGTCTCTGGAAAATTGCTGACAGATATGTCTTGACTCATCCCAGTGATATAACAAACGCATTTAATTATTTGGTTATGTTAAATAAATGTATCTGTTGACAAAACTCAATGATGTAACAAAAAGTTCAGAATTTGAAAAACAGGCATAGCAAGAGGGAATGTTTTACAATGTCCTTCCTGTGACATTGGTAAAAATACCTGCCACCCTCAGTCATCATTATTTTGTTAAAATGAAAGTCAAAATAACTGGCCAGAGATTACCATCCTTAATGGAAGAGAACTAGCCCTCTACTCAACATTATATGTCTTAATAACTTGAGACAATGATTTCGAAATAGTGTCCACTACTGGCATATCTTATCCAAATGAGCAAATCAGCTACAGTCAACACCAAGTAAAGTGTAACAGACAGTATTATTTTATTAAGTAAAGTTACACTATCCAAAGTGCCTGGAAAGCAATTTACGCATCAATTCAGCCTGGCCTTTACTAAGATATGTCTTTGGATAATTAATTAAAATAAAAGTGAATTGCCTGTCAGAGACGCTAACTTCACATTCCACATGATTATCTAATTGAATTTAGTTTATATGCTGCAGATTTAGAAGTATAACATGTAAAATTTTCATTGAAATGCTTATGTGAAAACCATATCATGAGTAATAATTAAAATTATTATTACCGTTTTCCATACACAGCCACGTTGTATGCACTTTTGTTCAGTTGCCAAATCTGCATCTGGATAACAATTAAATGTTTCATTTTCTGAGAAAATTTGATTCCATTGAACACGAAAGTTTCCTCCAAGGTTAAGGTTGAGATCTGCAATTAGGAGAACCTTTGAAGACAAACAAACAAAAAACACAAACAAACAAAACTTTTAAACACTGTATCTGATCATTGGATGATTTTTAACAAAATTTACATTTTACGAAATGTGGCAATGATGGCAATTCTTCAAATTAAATCATTAGTAGTTTAGATAAAATACTTAAAAAATAGAATTATATATATGCAATATATATGTGTGTATTTACGTATATATACATATATGTACATATGTATGTGCACACACATACAATTATAGCTATAATTGGGATTTCAAAATTATGTTTGATTATTTCTTATATACCTTGGGAATAATGTGAGCAAATTTATCCCACACCCAGATTTTCATCTGCATAACTTACTTTTTGATATCTACCATAGTTGCAAAACTTTACTTTGAGTAATGAAAGTTCATATAAAGATCAATCTATGCATAGCAGAATTATAAAGGTATACTACTAGTGATTATGTATATATATTTATAAGCATAAAAGTAGACATACAAATAGCCACAGATAGACCTTTATATTGCATACCTAACCAATACAATTATTTTTTCATTATTCCCTCTTTTAATCTCTATTAGAGTCATAAAGTTCACAATAAGCTTGTATTGCTTAATTTATATCAATTTGTTCTTATAGTGCTAGGAAATATAAATCATGATATACCTACTAAATAAAAAATAATTAATCAGTACATATTTTATGAAAATAAATAATTGAAAAGTCCTGGGCCAGAGGTCTTATGAGTTAGACAAAAATATTATAAGACAATGTTCTATATCTTAAACAATTAAGAAATTATTTATGGCAATATTACTAATAATTTGGTATTATATAAATGGAAAAAAGGTAAATGACAAAAATAATTGCTTTCATGTTTTTAAATATTACAGTCTCTTTTGTAATACATCAATCTACTACCCAAAGCAACATTATGATTGAAATACTACATTTTGCAAATGAGAAAACTAAAATAATGAGAGATTTATTTAATGTGTTTAGAAGCAGAGATAGCAGAGCTGGAATCTGTGCATCCAATAACTCTGCATCCAATTTTGTTATTCTTTTCCCCTCTGTACTACAACTGTCAAAGGAAACAAAAATCACAACATAAGGAAGGCTTTCTACAGGGGAAGAAAAGTGTAAACACAAAATTGAAGTCAGAAGAGTACAAGATATATTTTGAGGACAATGACACCTCACTAAAAAAGAAACAGGAGAAAGACTAAAGAAATGAACTGAACCAATATGTTAAAGAGTCTAAAGCAGCTAAAACATTTGGAATTTCTTTTGTGTGCAATAGGTAGGTTAGAGTTCAGATTAGAAGAATTTTATGGAAAATATTAGCAAGGCCCATATAACTAGTATGCATGAGAAAATAAAACAGGGAGAGAGAAATTGCAAGAAGTTCCCTTCATGTTGATATCTAAATACAAATTGGATTGACATAAATTAGAATATTATTCAGAAAAAGTGAAGAAAAAAATGAAGGGAGGAAGGAAGCAATGAAGAGAAGGAAGGAAGACACACTGAGAGGAGAAATATGGTAAGTGCCCGAATGGTTATATAATGTTAAATGTGAGATTATATGATAGCTAAAATATTTTAAAAGATTGTAATTACCTGGTTAGAAGCATCATAAGTGAAATTGGAATGAGCGCTCATTGGTTGATTATTTTCCGCCACTGTAACTTCTGTAACAATGTCTGTCAACCCAAGGATTTTTACAGTCTGAAATGCTAAGGTAGTTCCTTCCTGATATGATGAATGTGTGCACACAATATCTAATGTGTTCTGGGAAAAATAGTATATGATATTATATATTAGGTCATCAGATATAAACCTGAAATAACAATACCGATATGACATAGCAAAGAAAGGTCATCATCTACGCCTCTATTCCTTCCAGCTCTCCTCATCCAAGTAGCACATAGAAATATACTCATTAATAACTATTTTAATTTATATATATATGCCAGAAAATTTTACTTTCAGAGACAACCTTAATTAGTCATATGCAACACATATATGCTCATTCTTATTCTAGTCCTAACATTGATGAAGAATAATTTAACTTTGCCAAAAAAGAATGTATGATAAAACCAACATCTATGAAAAAAAAATCATTTCTATTAACTATTCAAAATTTAATAAACCAAAATCCACACCAATTATTACTGTGACTAATTCATTAAAATATTTTCAAATATGTTGAAATTGTTTTCCTAGGGCATGTTGCCTAAGACCAAACATAACATGTTAAGAACTCTATAGGTTTCTTTGCATCAATTACATGATCACAAACTTTATAAAATTTTAAGATAACAATTTGTTTATAATTTAACAATTTAAATAAACAATTTAAATGAACAACTTACTTCGTTACATTCCATTAAAATCTGTAGGCAAATGTAAACACCTTTTCCAAAATATTCACCATAAAAGAATAACATAGGCATGAACAAATTATACATTTAACTATAAGTACAATGAGAATACTTACATTAGAAACTGAAAATGTATATAATATGTAGCTGCCATTTTGTATGGTATCTGAAATGAAAAATATCTTGATCAGTACAAAATGTAATGTTAAATTCTCTGCTTGTTATGTTAAACAAATGTAATTTGTTTAAACGAATGTTAACTGAGGGTGAATATAAGGCTTAGGAGAGAGTTACAGAATCCTGTGGTGATTTTTAAATACACACATTTTCAAAAATACATAAATAAATATTCACATGTTTCATATACATTTAAAGGCATTTAGGATAGTCTTTTTTTTCTTGTTGCCCTTCTTATATTTATCTGTAACTCTTTAAAATTTGTACAAGGGTATTCCATAATACACCTAAGAAGTAGTTAATTAAAATAGAAGATAAATTTTAATCTTTTGTACTCATATATAAAACACATACCTAACAGCCCTCTATTAGAAGAAATGAGATTTTTCTAAAAGGTTTCTAAAAATGTATTAGGAAAATTGTAAGTGAATACGTAAATACAAATAGACAAACTTAACTATGGCATAATTAGAAATACCATAGCATAAAATTACTTTTAAATATTTCGTTTGGTATACTGAATTCTCAAGTTTGGAGCTCAAGAAATACAATGAAAGATAATAAGGAAAATAAATTGTAAGCAATTGATACAATGACATTCTTACCTCAAATAATTTGACATTAAATAACTAAATCGTTAAATGTTGGTTTTATTTTCTGTTTACAGTAACAAAATTTTAGTTATAATTACTATCTTACTTCAAAACAGTTGAAAATATAATGCAATTTGTATACCTGAGAATTTATTGACTATTTTAATCTAAAAGATAAAGATAGATTAAAAAGTCTTGTCAAAGACCTACAACAAACAAAAGCACAAAACTAGATATTTTAGTTAAATATAGATAAAGCAAATAACAATGGTAAAATGTTTAAAGTAACCTAAAAGCCTGTAACAGATAAAAATTTAGGAATTAAAAATAAAAATTGTGATATTTTAAAAATGAAAAAACCTATATCAATAAAGCCAAAACTTCCAGTTATCAGAATGAACATTTAAAGCATATCGCTTTCAGACTTACATTTAGTTTCTCCATCATCCCAGAAAAAGTCTCCTTTGGCTGAGTTGTTTTCATCTAATGCTACTATAAGTCCTAGAGGATTCTTACGGCTATTAAGAAAAATTAGATGCATATATGATTCAAAATAAATGCATAATAATACAATATCCTATAAATAACTCCACTTCAACCTGTCTGTTTTATGGGTCCTGAATTCAGTAAGAAAATTGACATCAATAAATTTGTATTTATATGTATTAATAATTTACTGATATCAATGTTCTTATGTGAATACAGAAGTACTTTATATATGTAGAAAATGAGTCAAAAGAATAAATGTAATAAATGCAATAATGGATTTTTTGAAGGCTGAGATACTTGCAAAATTGAAACAATGTATTTTAATTCAAATGAGAAAAATTAAATGTGTCATATTAAGGCTCAACTCAACCTGTATACCCCTAAATCTCAATGAATTAAGTCTACTACTTATGAGCAAAAAAATTAAAAAAAGATTAAAATTTGAAATAATGTTTAGTGGAATCTGTAAGAATATTATAAATGAAATGATTATAACAGGAGAAATGAGATATAGTCAAGAAATATGTTTTTTTAAGTTACATTTTACCGTAAAATATTATCTACAAGGCTATACAGTCCAGGCATCTCCTGTATAACAGGAGCTCTCGTGTATAACAATTTTTTGAGAACATACTCGTGAATCAGTTACATTATGATACTAGTCCATTCTAGAATGCCAAAACAGTTAAATTACTAATTACTAATGCATATCACTAACATACTACATAAAAGAAAATAATAAATAACACAATTTCAGATATTCTTAATGTTATGAAGAAAATACAGTAGGGTAAGGAATAAAGAGTAACTTCCTGTTGGGTTGTGGCAGAATAGGGAAAAGTATGTGAATTCAATACGGCACTTTCTGTGCTCTTTGTACTCAGAATGAATGATGCGAAATGGAGCACCAGCATTTTCAAGTTTCTTTTACTTTTAGAAAATATTTCCGAGATTTACACTTAGTGAGCAATTTAGTTTATCTCTTGCTCTTTACCTAACATGAAATACCCAGTTCATTTATGAACTTAAAACATTTTAGCAGAAAGAAATACATTGGGATTTATTTATGTATGGAAATTCAAATATGTAAAAACTAACAAATACTTTACTCAATAATATAACAAATATTCACATTTTGTATATTTATTAAGAATCAAATATTATCTTTAATTATGCTAATGTGAGTAAATTTTTGATACAGGAAGTTAACTTCTAAGTAAATTAGAAATTTTGAAAATCAAGATATTTATAATAATATAAATAATTTCATTCTTTTTATAACTACGATGGTTATAGTTCAGTATTACCTCTGTGTGTCAAATATCTGCAGGTGAAGAAACTAAATATTATCTCTGATTCTTAATGCAAATATGAAATATTAGAATTTGAATTTTATTTTAGATTTCAGTTAATGATTTTTCATTTTACCTTGCTGTTGTTGTTACATCTGGTTCTTGAATGGGGATGATATAACCTCCTCTAAGATGTAATCCTATTTTGTCTGCTGGAAGATACATATCAACACGTTGTTTCCTCCATGGCCTTTTTGCACCCTAATAATTGGAAGATTACAAATATTCTTAATATTATTGAAGACTTTAAACTCTATTTCACAAGAATTAAAAGTTATGCATAGAAACAATTTTTATTATGAGCAATTTATGTCATCAAAATGAATACAATCTATTGTTTTCTAGTTTTAGGAGAGTTTGGTTTTTTGTTGTTTTTTTTTTTCCCCCAGTTTGCTGAACAAAGCAGAGGAAAAATAAGTTCACTTTCTCAAAAATAAAAAAAAATCAACATAAAGAGACTCATTTTCTTTCTACAATAACAGTACTTGAATTAGCTTTTTTATTCTTCGTTATGGTTTAAAGTTAACTATGTCTTTAGGAAGGATTTTCTTAAAATCATTATTCCTGTAAAAATAAGGGTATACTTAGCCAATATAAGTGATTTGCAAAATAATATCATTTAGAATAAATATTGCTCAAAAAGTCTTGTTCAGTTGAAAAAAATGGATGGTGTATATGAGTGTTGTTATTTTGTCTTTTCAAGGTTGAAATAAAAGCCTTTTTCAAATATTTGAATATATTATATAAAAACAAATTTGTAAGATTAGCTCAGTACTCAAGTCTTCTGGCAATAAGATAAATATATAAAATAAGAAAAAGCATTAAAACAAGTTGCCACCCCTTCCTACATTACTACTAACTTTTATTTCCAAAATTTAAAAATAAATAATATCTCTTTATGCTAAATAATATAACTTCATATTAGAGTCTAGCTCATGTGCAAAAAAGGGTATACTTACAAAAATTTTGACACATTTCTAAAGTTTGAAATTATTATTTTTTATACTTAATAACAGAAATTCTAAAAATATGTATGCTATGTAGTTAAGTTTCTATGGAATAAAGTTTTTATGTAGAAATGTTTAAAAATACACTTGTGAGTCCATTAGTATGTTAAGGTTACTTACAGATTCGTAATCATACCAGATAGCATCAGGGATGTAGGCACTCACGGTATCTGCTCCCTAAAATAAAGAAAGATAATATGTATTTTTTAATTTCAATTTTTAACAGAGAGGATCTTATCAAATATTAAATTGGGTTTTCATAGTCAAGGGAAAAAGACTTTATGTTATTACACTCCGATATTTCCTCCAGATAGTAATCAAAAGGCTATTTTATTAGCTTCAGATAATATATTGTAAAACTTATAAAAGCAAAGAGGTAAAGAAATAATTAATTTAGATAGCAATTAAAATAATGTATGCATATATATGTACTGTTATAAACCACATGGTCATTGTGAATGCGAATATGTTTATTTCTGTTTACGTCCATAGACACATACACCTTTTAAAAATAGGTAATAATTACCAACTCACTCCAGTGTTTCTCCAACATTTTCATCTGATCAGCGAGTTTTCCAGTTCCTCTTTATTTACAATTGAGCAAAATTTCAATGTATATGTCTACTTAAATGAAAGCCCTTTGTTATTATGATTTGACTTTGATTCTATAATATAGTTTTTTTTTTTTTTTCTCAGGAGAACAATAACTTTATATAATTTTCAACTTTTTGAAATTGGTTTCACATCATAGAATTCCAACTTTATATTTATCAGCTTGAAACAGTCCACTGAGTATCATCTATTATTCAGATATTTTGTAATGTAGGGTCAATTTAGTTGTACAAACTTCAGTTTAAACAATAAGGTTATCAAACCTGTAGAGCCTACCTGTTTTAGAACAGGAGTAATAAGTAATGCGGGGCCCCACAGAAACTCAGTGTCCTCAATCCAGCTGTTCGTATCTTCATAAAACCTTAAGACAAATGACAATGTTTAAAGTATAATAGTGAAAAAATAAGTTTAGCTAAATTCCTGGTTTGGTTTATCTTTTCAGTTTTTTTCCTGGGAATTGTTATTATCTTGAATTGTGCTTGTTTCAGATGACATTTTGAATCCACAGTTCTTACATCCTTTATTGTTCATCTGACACTCAAGAAGGAAGGGAGGAAGCGAAGAAGGAAGAAGTGGGGAGTAGAAGAGGGAGAAAGGAAAAGGAAGAAATGAAGGAAAGAAGGAGGGGAGGGAGGATAGGAGGAAGGGGGAGGAACAAAGGGAAGAAAAGTAGAAAGCAGGGAGGGAAGGGAAGAAAGAAGGAAGAAAAGAGAGAAGGAGAAAATCAGTTTATCTCATACTCAAAAATCTATCATAGATCACAAGGTTACCTTTTATTTATACAAAAACTCTTCTGTTTAATTATTTTCTCCTATAAGATAGGTTCATAAAGTATAGGAAATCTTTCATATTCTACTTTCTTCACTTAAAACTTTTTCATGGTAAACTCTAGTTTTTACCTGAATTTAAAAGGATCTTTAAGTCATTCATCACAGAAAGATATATGTAAAGATAAACACAATTTCCTTTTTTAGTAAGTACTATACTGTACTCTTGATCTATGTTTAGTTTATTGTTTCAATATTTAGTTGATATATTTTTAATAATTTGATGCTTAATCTTTCTTACTGATACAATATCCTAACATGTTTCATATCTTTTCCTTGTAAGTTCTATTTAATTCTCTCATTTCTACCTAAATATTGTCCAATTAATTGTATTTACTAGTATCATTGTATAGCTCTTAAAATCATCTATACAAATGTAAAAACAAGCATCAGAAATTTAATTTATATCTTGATTTATCTCTATTAATCTTTTCTGTTTAAGTTTTAAAATACTTTAAAAAGTATTATTATAATTATTGTACGTAGTACTCACTCATGAAGAACTGGTCTTGCTACTGTTTCTCCAAACACATGGGCTTTATAAAACAGAGTGTAGAGGAAGGGTAATAAGGTGTAGCGAATAGTTAAATAGTGCCTTGATGATTTAACCAAAAGCGAATTCTGCCCAAAAAATGCAGGATCCTGATGCTGTGAGATAGAAAGAGAAATTAAAATAAGAAAGCTAAAATATGAGTGAAAATTAAAGTAGAAGCATTTTAATCTGCTGTTTAAAGCAAACTACATAAATTTCAGCTTGTTTATGAGAAATTAAAATTATTCCAGTTTCATCATCAAAGTGTTTGAATGAATATGTCTAGGTTTTGTTATATGTTTTAATTACACTTAATTTTGAAGTGGACATTTCAACATATTTGAAGTATTGCCACAGAAAAAAATAAATATTTTTTAACAAAAGAGAATTTTTATCTTGTAATTGTGGTAGAATGAATTATTGGCATCAATGTTTCATGCTTCCTTGTACCCACATCCTTTATCATGGAATGTTGTAATCTCTACCAGTGAAGGTAGAGTGTACCTACCCACGCTTTGACTTGGCGCTCAGTCATGCAATCCACTCTGGCCAATAGGATGTTATTATGTGTGATACATTAAAGCAGAGGCTTGAAATGGACTTGCCTAAGGACTTACTGTCTTGTACCATTACTATTAGAATTATCACAGGTAGGTTGCTGGCTCAGGAACACAGGGAACAGAGCTACCTGGACAGCCTTGTAGACTTACAATTTGAAGTGCAACCTCTCTACTGAGCTCAGGCTAGATAAGTGACTCCTTCAGCCAAGTAACACTGATATGGACAAGCCTGTTTAGGCCTCCTGCTTTTGGTAACGATATTAACTGAAGACCTCAACTACTGTCTCCCTGAATCCACTATTAAGTTTGCACTGAAAACCATGTTTCCCAATGCTGCTCCCAGCCTTGAATGAGCATAGTAAGAACACGATGCAGACTCATTCCTGGGAGATGCACGAAAGATCAATGGTCAGCTTTCCCTTAAGGACTCCCCACTCACCTGACTGAAACTTGGTTAGAACTAGGCTGCAATTCGGAATTTACCCTCCCAAACCACCTTCCCTTCACCTTCATCAAGTTCAGACCTGAACCGTGGTCTGCAGACTCTCCCCGCTTTCTCATGCTCACCCCCTTTTTCATTCACATTATTTCAACAGTAAATTTCAAAATTTATTTCTGTCTTATCATCAGCATTTTGGAGAACACAAATGAACGTAGAGTGTCATGCAATTTCTTTCAAAATCTCCCATGGACGCACATTTCCTGAAAATATCATTTAGGTATATTAAGAAGAAACTAATCTCCAATTTGTACCTTTTAATTATTTTTGATCATGCCTCTCACAAGGCTGAGCTCAGTAGTTGTGCCTCTTCTCAAACACAATATAAGCCCTGTATGCAGCCAGTGTGTGAACATTGAATGGTTTCTTAACCAACATGTACTTAATTGATGTAATGGTTTAACTGAATTTTACTATTCTCTGTGAAAAACATGCTTATCATTATGAGCCAACAGTATGCTGAGTTCCCAGGGCTGGTAGACTAGCTTTGTACTGTCTTGCACTTCTGCTCTTACCAGTCCAAAACTGTGTTTTAAAAGTGTTAGTTTTGTTTTTGTCCCTATGTATTTATTCCAGTTCTATTTATTATTGAAAGACACTGGACTCTAAATGTTTTGTGGGTATCTTTAAATTCTTGTTTCATGTGAATTAAACAAAAACTCAAAGTCGATTACAGTATATTATAACTTTTCTTCGTATAAAAGTTACCCGGAACTTACATGGTTAGAATCCAAGAATTCATACTCTAGAAGTTTTGGCTCTAATTTAAAATACTGGTAATCTAATACATTTGTACAGTGTGTGCATTAGTCTCAACTAAGATATTTGTGCTGTGACTACATTTCATTTCATGATTTCCTTATTTGACCATTTTTTTTTTTTAAATGTAAGAATATACAAAATATGTATAGGTCTTGAGAGAGGGACTTCTAACAATTCTTTATAAATTATGCTACAATCTTTCAGACCATATACTGTATAGATTTAATTTAAGGACATTAATGAAAACTATGGTTGTGTTTTATTTCACAACATGGAGAACAAGAGGCACTTACTTCATACCCGTCAGCATTATGGTTTCTGGAAAATGGATAAAATGCCCCAAGTTGCATCCATCTTCTGCAAAGCTCTTCCGTGGTTTCAGCCACAAATCCACAGATATCTGCTCCAACCTAAATAACAAATATATTTACTATTTATAATATTAAGATTGTCAAATTTGGCTAGAGCATCACACTGTATGCCTCACCTGATTAATGTGCATTATTTACAATTTGTTTTACTCCTTTTATATGCGCTGCCTTAAACCAATTTATTTTCCATTTTTGCTCCATCCTTGTCTCTAGTTGCATTATTTTACAGGTTTCCTTCATTGTCCCTTTATGCATTTTCTTAGCCTTTAGTATTTATATTTTCCTCATTTTTTATTTTGATGTTCTCATTAATTCATTGTAAAAGATGAAATTATTGTATTAAAATATGTTGCTTCTTAATCTCAAACTAACTTTCTTTGATCTGATTTTTCTTATAGTATAATATGTAACTGTAGGAATAAAATAATAACAAACTGTGACCATGTGTTCATGTTGAGCTTTGAAATTAATTATTCCAAATAAAATTGAGCTTTGCACAATGTGTATCCATATAAGACCTCAATATCCTTATTCAAGGACTCTCCAGAAAATATTATCCTGAATTTAGTGTTTACCATTTACAAACATTTCTTTATTTTTTCCGTGTAAGTATATATGTATCTATAAACAATATATAGCATTGTTTTGCATGCTTTCTTAACTGTATAAATGACATGTTGTGTGCATTGTAATGTAATTTCCTTTTAGTGTGAGATTCAATTATATTAATGTTGCTCTAGTTCTCCAATGTATGGGTACTCATGACTATAAAAATTCTTCTGTGAAATTTATATATAGGCTGAACATTCCTAATCCAGAAATTCAAAATCTGAAATGCTTAAAAAAAAAAAAACATTTTGAGTGCCAACATAATGCCAGAAGTGGAAAGTTCCATTCCTGGCCTCAAATGACAGGTTGCAGTCAAAACTGTTTCCTCAACAAAATCGTATAAAATTACCTTCAAACTATGTGTGTAAGGTGTATATGAAACATAAATTTGCTCCTTTAAGACATTTTGTTGCATATATGTAAACACTAAATTATCTGAAAATACCTGAAATCTGAAACCTTTCTGGTCTCACACATTTTGGATAGGGGGTACTCACCCTGTATAGATATCCTTGTGAATATGTAAAAAATGTATTCTTACTCTATGGTGTACGTACACAGGATTATTTTTCTTTTTTATTTATAATATGAATTGTATAATCAGCACTGTTTGTAATCATTTGCAAGCACTATAATAGCACCTGAAGGTTCCTCTTATTCATTTTCTTGCCAATTCTTGATATTGTTCAGACAAATTTTTATCATCTTTCTTCATAAAATATATCTCACCATGGTTTTTACTTGCATTTCTCTGATTACAGGGAAGTTGAGAACTTTTTCATATTTTTATTGGGTCCCGATAGAATCCTCTTTCTATAGAATTGCCTGTTTATATCTTTTACTTCTTTTCTATTGTTCTTAATTTTTATAGATTTAAGGTAGGCACTTCAAATTGAATATCATCTATCGACTATATGAATTGAAAATAACATTTCGTGGTGAGTTGCTTTAATTTTTAACTTTTCAAATGGTCTTTTGATGAACAGAAGTTTTCATTTTGCTGTAGTCAAATTTATACGTGTTTCCCTTAAGATTTGTTCTGCTTGTATTTGGCTTAAGTAATTATTTCTCTAACCTGATGTCATAAATTTATCCTTTTATATTTTCTTCTGAAATGGATAAAGTTTATTTTACACACATAGGTCCCTTAATCTATCTGGAACTGTTTATTGTGCACGGTGTGAGAAATTGACACATTTTATATTGTTTCTTAAATACTGAGTTAATAGTCCATGTAAATAGTTGATACTTTCCTTCAGTGTTGTCATTTAACAAATTATATATGCATGGGACTGTGTCTTATATTGCCATGTTAATCTATTTGCATATCCACAGTCCAGTATCATTGTGTTAATAACTGTAGCTTTATCTGGTTAGAACTAATCCTCATTCTTTTTCTCTACTTCTTTAAAATGTATTGTTTTGCACATGAAGTTTAGAGTCACCTTTTATGTTTCCCAAAATCCCTGTTATTGTTTAATTGGAATTCCACAAAATTTTGAAAACATTTTATAGAGAATGCCTATTCCTAATATATTGAGTTTTCTTATTATTAAACATGGTATATATTTAATTTACTTAGCTATCACTTATATTTTCTCAAAAAGTCCTACATTTAGTTTTAATATTGACTGTTGGTTATGGTTTATTAATTGGTTGTTATAATAAATGACACCTTATAATAAAATACATTTGAATATTGCTTGTTTTTCCTTCCTTTTTAACAAATATGCTATAACTTAGTCTATTTTATTAAAAGTTTTGAAGAACCACCTTTGTATTTTAAAATTTTTCCTCTAGAGATTTTGCTTACATTGCCTTAATTTTATCTCTCAGCTTAATTACTTATATCTTTCTTTAGGTTTATTGTTTTTCTTTTTCCACTTTTTAAATTCATGCACTTCACTCACTGTTCAGCATTTCTTTCTTTTTAAGTATTTAAATCAGTGGGTTTTTCTTTAAATACTAACAGCTGAAATTTCCCAAGATTTAATCAGTAAAATTGTTAAAAGTTAATTTTCTAAGGGTTTTTTTTTTTTTTTTTTTTTTTCAATTCTATTCACTTTATCTTTGGCTCATGCATGAATTTGATAACATGGTTTTCAATTTTTTTTTCAGATAGGGTCTCAAAAATGTGAGTCTCAATCTTGGCTCTGTGCAACCTCCACCTCCCAGGTTCAAATGGTTCTCCTGTCTCAGCTTCCTGAGTAGCTAGGACTACAGGTGCCTGTCATCATGCCCGACTTTTTGTATTTTTGGTAGAGACAGGTTTTCACCATATTTGCCAGGCTGATCTCAAACTCCTGACCTCAAGTAATCCACCTACCTCAGCTTCCCAAAGTGCTGGATTATAGAAGTGAGCCACCTTGTCCAGCCTATTTTTCAATTTTCAAACACAAGATTGTGTGTGGGGGGGTGTTACTTTTATTTATTGGGTTTTTGGTGTTTGTTTTATTTGTGCATGTGAACAAAAATAAATCACTACAGTTTTATAATACTTTCTACGTTACTTTTGTTATGTAATGTCTCTCTTTAGTCTTGAATATCAACATTGGACACTACTTTTTTTTTGTTTGATAGAGTTAGACTTCTCAGATATTTTATGTTCGCAATTTCTAGTACACATTTTCTCCACTTTTGAAATTTTAAACATTTTTTTTCTGTTCTTACGTTTTATATTCTAAACAAAAGATTATCTCTTAAAATCTAAACTGGTAATCTAGTATTTTAAATAGACTCAGACTTCTGACATTTATTTTTATAACCAATATATTTGAACTTTTCTTCACCATCTTATTTTTTTCTTTATATCTTTTATATAAGCTTTTCTATGCTGTGTTTATATTTATATCTGTTTTCCTCAATTATCTTGATTTCACTGAATTTTATTAGTACTACATTCTCACCTTAATGGTATGAAAATTATAGATGCCATCTGTATTCCTTTTTTTTTTTTTTTTTTTTGAGACGGAGTCTCGCTCTGTCGCCCAGGCTGGAGTGCAGAGGCCAGATCTCAGCTCACTGCAAGCTCCGCCTCCCGGGTTTACGCCATTCTCCTGCCTCAGCCTCCCGAGTAGCTGGGACCACAGGCGCCCGCCACCTCACCCAGCTAGTTTTTTTTTTTTTTTTTTTTTTTTAGTAGAGACGGGGTTTCACCAGGTTAGCCAGGATGGTCTCGATCTCCTGACCTTGTGATCTGCCTGTCTCGGCCTCCCAAAGTGCTGGGATTACAGGCTTGAGCCACCGTGCCCGGCCCATGTATTCTTATTTTCTTCATAAACTCAATAAAAATAAAAAGCTGAATTATTTCTGTAACATGCCTTTTGATCATTTTACTAAAATTCATTAAGATTACATTAAAAATTAATACAATTGTTGCTTTGATAAGGAACTCTGTATGAAACTGTCTTACCAAAGGTATTCCAAACAAACTGAACTCCAGCATCCCAGTTATAGACCATTCCATTTGTTCCCACGAAGCAGTATTGTCTCCTAACCAATGTGCAGCATGTCTTCCAGATCCAGCAAATGTTGAGCGGGTAAGAATGAAGCCTCTCTTATTAGGGAAAACTTTTTCTACAGCTCTAAAAAGAAAACCAAATTAATTAATAAAAGTTATTTTAAAAAATAAAGTTGGCATTTAAATTATAAAATTTCATAATTCCAAGCCATGTGATATAGTTTGGCTGTGTCCCCACCCAAATCTCATCTTGAATTGTAACTTCCACAATTCCCACACGTAGTGGGAGAAACCTGATGGGAGGTGATTGCATTATGGGGGCGAGTCTTTCCTGCACTGTTCTTGTAATAGTTAATGAGTCTCATGAGATCTGATGATTTTAAAGAAATGGTAGTTTCCCTGCACAAACTCTCTCTTTGCCTGCTGCCATCCACCTAAGATGTTACTTGCTCCTCCTTGTCTTCCGCCATGATTGTGAGCCCCCCCCCCACCACGTGGAACTGTAAGTCCAGTAAATCTTCTTTTGTAAATTGCCCAGTCTCAGGTATGCCTGATCAGCGGCATGAAAATGGACTAATGCATTATGTCATGATATTTATAATAATTATGTCAAAATTGCATATCAATTTTGTATGTCACTACTAATATTTACTTATTTAAATATATTCTGGTAAAATATAGTGAAAGGGAATTTTTAGAAATCACTAAATTTTGAATGACTCCAATCATCCTTTACCAAATTAAATAAACATGTGCATGTGGTATCTACTCAGCATTTGTTTTTGAAATATATGATTTAAACTAATTGAATTCCCTTATAAATAGAAAATATTATACCTGAACTTGAACCCAATGCACTTTTTGTAGTGTGGTGACTCCAATTATATACTCATTTCTACATCTTCAAATAATAGTAGGCAAGTTAGGGATAAAAAGTATTTAAGAGGGTTTTCTTTGTTTGTTTCTAGAAGTTAACCACTGTCCACAACTACAAGCATCACTCATGTTACCCAACTATTATTTATAACGTTTTCATAATTGGAAGCAATTAGGAAATGAGTAACTGTATTTCAAGTGCTTTTCCGTGTTATAATCTTTATTATATTGAAACATAGCCTATTTTTTTCTTTCCTAGGAGATACTAAGTTAAACACCGCTACATGTAATATTCTATTGAGTTTACAAAGTAAATTAACACCATGAAGACAGTGTTTAAGAGTTTAAGTGTATAAGAAAAACAGAAGATGACCTTGATGGAAAAAAAAATATTTTTTTTAAAAAAAGATATACTGTGGAAGGGGGGAGAATCCCATAACTAACTGCTGAGGAGGGACCTGCTTTGGGGAGTAGGGGAAGGCCCAGGGAGTGGGGCAGGGGGCTGCTTATTCACTCTGGGGATTCGCCATGGACACATCTCAACTGCGCAAGCTGCTCCCCATGTTTCCCTGCCCCACTTCACCCCCTTGGGGGCTGCTCAAGGGTAGGTGGGCGTGGGTGGTAGGAGGTTTTTTTTTTTTTTACCCAGGGCTCTGGAAGGACACCAAACTGTTCTGCTTGTTACCTTCCCTCCGTCTTCTCGCCTTTCACAGTCCCCTCCTGCCTGCTCCTGTCCAGCCAGGTCTACCACCCACCCCAGCCCTCTTCTCCGGCTCCCTGCCCCTCCAGATTGCCTGGTGATCTATTTTGTTTCCTTTTGTGTTTCTTTTTCTGTTTTGAGTGTCTTTCTTTGCAGGTTTCTGTAGCTGGAAGATCTCCGATCCGCTCCCAGCGGCTCCAGTGTAAATTCCCCTTCCCCCTGGGGAAATGTACTACCTTGTTTTGGGGGGTTTAGGGGTGTTTTTGTTTTTCAGTTGTTTTGTTTTGTTTTTGTTGTTGTTGTTGTTGTTGTTGTTTGTTTTTTTTTTTTTCCTTTGCCCTTTTTCCCTTTTATTTGGAGGAAATGGGAGGAAGTGGGAACAGGGAGGTGGGAGGTGGATTTTGTTTATTTTTTTAGCTCATTTCCAGGGGTGGAAATTTTTTTTTTAATATGTGTCATGAATAAAGTTGTTTTTGAAAATAAATTAAAAAAAAAAAAAAGAAGAGTTTGGGTATCAGTATGATTTAGGACCAGAAAAATATAAATTTAAATAAACACTCAATCACAGCTATTTAATTATGAGAAAATCATAAGTATATTGAGAACAGTATTGGGTTTATTGACTATAATATCACAGGACCATAAACGATGCTTGAAAATTAGCAGATAATGAACATATTATTGTTTTCTTCTTTAGTATCATATTTTATAAAAAAATGTACAGAACATTACTTAGAAGGATATTAATTAGAAAACTATGTTTTAATTAAATCCTTCTTTTTGAAAAATAGTTAAAGACGTGTTCCTGGGGCAATATTTTCCCAGGTCAATTGTGAGATTCAAGCTTAAAACACAGTTATATTCAGAAATGATAAAATTTTGAAGGATACAAGGATATTTAAATCTAGGAGTTAAAATAAAGGGTCTCAGTTAAATATATACATATATATATATATATTATATAAAGAGTCATTCTTTTTTTTTTTTTTGGAGACTGAGTCTAGCTCTGTCGCCCAGGTTGGAGTGCACTGGCACGATTTCGGCTCGCTGCAACCTCCGCCTCCCGGGTTCAAGCTATTCTTCTGCCTCAGTCTCCCAAGTAACTGGGAATACAGGAGCCCGCCACCTCTCTCAGGTAGATTTATATTTTTAGTAGAGATGGGGTTTTACCATGTTGGCCAGACTGTTCTCAAACTTCTGACTTCAGGTGCTCTGCCTGCCTCGGCCTCCCAATGTGCTGGGGTTACAGGCGTGAGCCCCCGCACCCAGCCTACCACTTCATTCTTAATAAATGAGTCCCAAATTCATGAATATTAGTAAGAGAACTGATATTTTGAATGCCGTAACTTTTCAGCAGGCATAAAATGTTGTCTTTCTTTTTCATAACTTTACTATTTCCTAACTATTAATGCACTGATAAATTATCAAAAACTTTTTAAAAAAAATAAATATGAAAGAGTTCTTTGAATGCAATTTCACTTACTGCTCTGTGGCTATAGCCATGCTGTATCCATAGAGGCTATGAACATCATACTGTTTCCCCCAGTTCTGCACAGCATCCATGCAAATTGTTTTGGAATACATGAGTTTGTCAAGAATATCTTTGAGAAAATACATAAGAAACATTTCTCATATTTTTCCATTATAAACGTTATAATATAGATTTTCCATCATAAATGTTATATCCCATTTCATTTGTGCTACAAAATTCCATATTTGGTCGAAAATGATGAAAAAGGACAATTCAGTTAAACCTAAACTAAGTTCCAATTAGGTCCTCATCTTTCACTCTTGCTAAACTTGGATTAACTATTAGATTTATATTTACATTGGTAAATACTCTGTTTTCCAACTTCAGTAACAAAATAGCCTTTAACAATATAGAAATATACCTACACCCAACTATATTGTACATCATATATTTATGGACCCATTTTAAAGCCTTATAATAGATTAGTCTATTTTAATACAATCTTAGGCAGAAAATATACCTACACCCAACTATATTGTACATCATATATTTATGGACCCATTTTAAAGCCTTATAATAGATTAGTCTATTTTAATACAATCTTAGGCAGAAAATATTTGGCTGAAGAAAAAATAAACAAGTTGATTTTATGGTTTTAAAACTATACCAAAAATTGTAATTTAGAAATATATGTTAGAAATTACCAGTAAAACAGAAAATTATTCTCAATTAAAACAGTAATTAGATAACCAAATAAATTTTACCAGGAGTAAAAGGTGGATAATTCAATTTGTCGGCATTGCATCCTTTTGTTGAACCTTGAACAAAGCTGGAAACTTCATTCATGTCCTGAATGGATACAAAATGAAGAACCGCAGATTTTACATAATTATAAATCCTATTAGCAGAAACTCTCTAGTTCTTTGAAAATGTTTTATATAAGATAACCATAATGCTCATTAATTCCTAGAAGATAAATATAATCTACCAACCTAAAAATAAACAGAATGTCTATATCAGAAAAGTATCTTAGCATAGAGAGATTTTAAACAATCAAAATGTAGTTCATGTATCTAGTTGTGATTATATATATATATATATATATATATATATATATATGACATTACTTATAAGTATTAAGTCATTTCCAAATAGCTGTTAGTCTTCTCATTATGAGTCCATTATTATACATGTTATTTGCATATCCATTGATTCAATGTATTTTGTTTCATTTAACCTTTATCTAGTTTCTGTGATGTGCTAAGCACATTGCTAGCAGGAAAATTTGCCTACCAACAGCTCCTATACACTCATAAAAGAATGAAAGTTTTAAAAAGACAAATAGACTTTAGTATTTTAATTAAAATAGTTATGGCTTCACAGAATCTCTGAAACACTCAGGGAAACCTAGGTCAGCACGATCACACTCTGAGAACCAAGACCTAAACAGCTCTTGAAGAAACAGTGGTGGAATATTATGTTCACGGATTTTCTAGCCATTTTAACACAGGCCCCAGTCTTGTCCCACTACCTACAAGCTGTGTGACCATAAACCAGTTAAGTCTTTGCACTAAAAAAGATAAATTTTATAAAATCATATGTTACCAAACATATACTCAAGAAATATGTGTTTTGTATTTCTTCTCTGCAAAATGTGTCGAGGACTTCTATAAGCCTTGTTTTTCACATCTCTATAATAAATTGTCTCCTTTCATATAAAGGCATCACATTCAGTCACATCCTTGTCTCTGTGGTAATTTTACTTCCCTCAGAAAAAGTAGATTTTCCTAATTACATTTCCTTTTCCCCATCTACATCATGCCCATATTTTAAGACTCACTGCTTTTCACCTTTTTGAATTCTTCCCCTCTTATTTCAGCTTTCAATCCTCCCTTTAACCTTAACACTCCTATATTAACTTTGCAATCGTTAAACCCATCTTTTATACTGCTTTCTGAGACTCTCCAAATAGATAATATTTATCAACAGATTATCAACAGATTAGAAAAGATCTGAGACTGATGATGTCACTTAAATAAAATAATTTTTAAAATGTAATGGTGAATCATTTGTATTATAGTTAGACATTTCTTTCATAAAATTATAACTACAACTAGACTTATTTAGTTTGCAAAAGCTTCCCTAAATATTGAGTCCTTCTGACTGAAGCCCACTCAATGTGATTATTCATCTCTGTTATTCTCAAAATATTCTCATAAAAGTGTCTAGACTGTGGATATAAAAAGAACCTAAGGAAATTTGATACATGGAATTGAAATGATAAATTAATGGTGCTCAAGGGAAAAAAGAATAGACTTGTTATCATGACAGATTTAAACGGTATATATTTCCACTTCCCAAATGTTTTCAGAGTAAGCAGAAATGAGAGAAATTAATATAGTTATTCCAAAGTACAAAAATACCTAAAGCTACATTGAGTTATTTTTTTGAAATTGTCTGGAATGTTATATTCAATTTTGTTTCCTATGTCCAGTAGAAATTAATAATGGTATATACAGCAAATAAGTGTAGGTAAACTACATTTTTCTTCATGATTCCATCAATAAAATTCAAGTTTTAAAAAACTGCTGCTGAAATGTATAATTTGGGAATAGTGAGCTGCATTATTTTAAATTTTAAGAGAGTCTTTTTCTAAACAATTTTAACATCCGGGTATATAGTATAGTTGAGGAATTACAAGGGCAAAACACTCAACTATGATATTAATATCCTTTCTATTTGAGTTACATATGTGTAAATTTGCCATAAATTTCACAAAATTTTTCATCACTGAAAGTAAACATTATTATGTAATTTCAGGATGAACAAATATTTTTAGAAAAAAATTAATTGGTTTTACTGAAAATAATTGACAAAAATATTTAAAAGTTCTATTTTATGACCATTTTAACATGACTGAATCAGAATGTGATTATTTTGCCAACTCACAATAAAAGGGAAAATAGTTTTTTGAATCAATAATATAAATTTTTAACCTACTGAGTCAAAAAAATAACATTTTTCATAATTTTAACCATATTTTACATAAAACATCCCATTTAATATTTTAGTAACCTTCCTTAAATATGTCTAAAGTATGTCTATATAGCAAGACTGTATTAAGTTACACTTAGTACACATATTTTAAAAGAATTTATCTATTGTAGTATATTTTTAAGTGGCATTTTGAAAATTATAAAAGCATTTTAATTCTCTAACTTATCCAAATGATTTAAGTGAAACTATAGTTATTTAATATTAGATACCAGTGCATTAAATTAAGATTTTTAATATTACAACTAGTAGATTTGGAACATTGTAGTCATGAGGCAAAAGCCTCAGTGGACTTACAGTAATAAACACATCTAAAGTTATGTAGGTGTCATTCAAGTCATCTTAAGTCTATTAAAAACTATTTTTTGAGGCTGAGGTGTTACCTACCAGCTCGGCCAACATGGTAAACCTCGTCTCTACTAAAAATACAAAAATTAGCCGGGTGTGATGAAGTGCGCCTGTAATCCCAGCTCCTCGGGAGGCTGAGGCAGGGAGAATCTTTTGAACCCAGGGGACGGAGGTTGTAGTGAGCCAAGATAGTACCACTGCACTACAGCCTGGGTGACAGAGCAAGACTGAGTCTCAAAAAAAACAAAAAACAAAAAAGACTGTCAACTTTGTTTCCGAGAATGTACCTCAAGCTTCTTTAAAATTGCTTGAAAATTGTGATAGTGTTCTGATGGCATTTTATATGCACATTTAAACTAAATCTAGATAAATATAGCCCTGTTTAAAAAAAAAAAATTGTAAAAGAATTTCATTTTTATAAGAATCACGTGAAATGTAGAAAGAATATAACCAAATACGCTTCTAGCTATTTGGATATATAAAATTATTTGGACATATCTTCTTAATAAAATTTATGTTTCCAAATACTATGCATTAAATCATTCAGTTTTTCATTGAATAATTTTGCTTATTAGATTTTTAAGAATAGAACCAAAATAACAACATGATATCAAAATATTCATATGTATTCAAAAAATGGAAATGGGATTTTAATTTTTAAAATATTGACTAACACTTTTGTTTTGAAATCATAGCTTTGGTCTTAATTATACTAAGTACAGTAGGCTTTTGTTTCTCAAACAAAAAGAAAGCCTACTTTCTTTTCATCTTATATTTTATACACAAAAACTATATTTCAATGACAATTAAGCTCACATCATTTCCCAAAGTGATTTTAATATTTAAACTTAAAATTCATGAATATTAGCATGGAACTAAACTACAAATCTAGTAAATTATAAAACTATTTTTATACTTGACATAAATCTAAAACTTTCTCAGTTGAACAACAACTTGTTTTAGCTGGATCAGAAACAATAATCCAAAGAAAGTAAAATAATTAGATAAACCGCTTAGCAGTGTGATATGGCAGTATTTAAGTAATAGCTAGAAGTTAAATATCCACTGTTTATCCATGATATGTATTAGTTCACTGAATTTCATTGATCTTTGAAATTGTACTGCTTTTTATGTTATGTTTTTTGTTTGTTTATTTAAGGCTTAGTTACAATGCTTCTGTGTCAGTGTTGGAAATACTCTGCCTTTCTCAGATAACCTTCTCTCCCACACTTTGGAGGTCCATCAGGAATTTCAGTTTTCAATGAATGCAAGAAATGCAATATTCTGTCTTTCTATAACACAATCAGGCTCTGTTTCACTATTCCTACAATATTATTTATATTTGTAACTTTGCTGTAATCAAAGTGGCTCCTAACTAGGAAAAAATTAAAAGACTTAAGAAACTTTCAGTATCAGTTAAATAATACAAGAACTAGAATTTAAAATAAAGCTCAAGATAACAGTATTTTTCTTTTTATTCCTACTAATTGCTAGTTTTTAGTGGTGTGATATCAGTGATTTTATGTTAAATGACTGAAGCCTTTTCATCTTCTTTGTTACTGTCATCATAGAAGTTCTGAAAATTATGCTAACCCTTTACCCAAATCCATGTTGTCAGCAGAAAACATAATTTTTCCATCTTCGTAGTCCCAACAACATGTCTGATAGATATATGGTGCAAAATAAATATTTGCTAAGTAAATTATTGATTGATTTAATAAATAAGGGAATAATTAGAATAATGACTGAATCAATAATGAGCACCTAAGGAAAACAGAGATGGTGTGAATCTAAAACACCAAAGAAAATATAGCCATCACTAGTGTGTCCATTATGTATTTTTTCAAAATTATACGCAGTTGTAATTTAGTTTCCATCCCTAGCAGCAGGTCTTCAATAACTACAGGTATACAGCTTCATTAAAGAAACTCTTTAACACTTGTATTTTTTTTTTTTTTTTTCTTTTTTTTTCTTTTTTGAGACAGAGTTTCACTCTTGTTGCCCAGGGTGGAATGCAGTGGCACCATCTCGGCTCACTGAAACCTCCACCACCCAGGTTCAAGCGATCCTTCTGCCTCAGTCTCCAATGTAGCTGGGATTACAGGAATGTGCCCCCAAGCCCGGTTAATTTTTGTATTTTTAATAAAGACGGGGTTTCACCATGTTGGTCAGGTTGGTCTCGAACTCCTGACCTCAAATGATCTGCCCACCTTAGCCTCCCAAAGTGCTGGGATTACATGCATGAGCCACCACGCATGACTGTATTTTTCTTTAATAAGTTTATGAGCAAACTAGGATTCTGTTTGTTGCTTTTTTGAGATACAGTAATATTGAACCTATTGCCAATTTTTATTCGTTCTGTTCCATAGCTTACCAAAGAGAAGTCTCTAAAGGACAGGGGCTTATTCAGATCATATTGCTGCTGTTGCTTGACTGTTAAAAACTTTAATAAACGTTTTGCTAATTGATAAGCAATAGGTTTATCACCAAATCTTATTAACTACTTATCAGTTAAATTATTACACATAAAGGAACAAAACCTTGGATACAGAAATAAAATTTATTCTATAAAATGTTTTGCTAAAAAAGAAAAACCTTAATTGGCATTTTTTTCTTACTTATGCACATGATGGGTATACCTATATATTCTAGGAAAAAACACTATAGTAGCTTTAAATTTTATGTTGAATACATCAGAAAAAAATATATTTTGCTCACTTAGTAATTTTTACAGATAAATAATTCTACGGTTATTGACCAAAATCATTGGTTTAAAATAGCTACTTACAATCCAAAGTCCATCATATTGCACTTCTTGATGGAAAATACTGCATTCATTTGCCCACCAATCAATGCAGTTTGGATTAGTGAAATCAGGGTATACTGTTAATCCTGGCCATACCTAGAAGAATAGATCATCCACATATATACATGAAAAAAGAGAACAATAAATCAATGGAATTTCAAAGTAAAGAAGTTGAGAATAGTGGCCGGGCGCGGTGGCTCAAGCCTGTAATCCCAGCACTTTGGGAGGCCGAGACGGGTGGATCACCAGGTCAGGGGATCGAGACCATCCTGGCCTACATGGTGAAACCCTGTCTCTACTAAAAAATACAAAAAACTAGCGGGGCGAGATGGCGGGCGCCTGTAGTCCCAGCTACTCGGGAGGCTGAGGCAGGAGAATGGCGTCAACCCGGGAGGCAGAGCTTGCCGTGAGCCGAGATTGCACTACAGCCTGGGCGACAGAGCGAGACTCCGTCTCAAAAAAAAAAAAAAAAGAAGTTGAGAATAGTAAAAAAAATTAAAGTTATTCTACTTCTTTAGGTATATATGACTCATACGTTATCTAAATTTACAAGAATATCATGACAATTTAAAATGCATTTAAAGAACAGCAGTAAAAAGAAAGTGAAATATGAAGCATTTAGAAAGAAAAAATTATCAGAACGTGGCACAAGGCTGCTATTTTGACTCTAAATTTGTTTTTCAGCATCCTGGTAGGATAGCTTAATAAATACACAATAAATATTCTATATAATATATTTTATATCCCATAAAATAAAGCACATTAGCTGATTTCCAAAGGCATATGCCTCCAAGAAATATTTTTAAGTGTCTTTATCTTTATTTTTTATGAATAAACATGAATATGATACATACTGGGCACTATTTCAAGTACTCTCATAATTACTAACATATAATCTTCATTAGAATTTTTGAAAGCAAGTACTATTTTTATCACCACTTACAGATGAGGTAGGTACTATAATTAAAGTCATTTTGCAGATTACAGAAGTAATGCAGAGAAGTTAAGTAAGTTGTTCAAAGTCAAACCACTAATAACAGGTACAGCAGCAATTTAAACCCAAACACTCTTACATCGGAGTCCATGCTGTTACACACTGTGTGTATTATGCTGTCTTTTTCTGATTTATGCTTCTTGAAATTATTTTATATTATTTTACTTATTACTTATAATAATAACATTAGGCAAGCAGAATTTAATTTCAGATAAATTGAGCTAAATTATATTGTTTTGTATCCAAATATTTCAAATTGGCTGTCTGATCTGTCCATAAGGAACAAAGCTGGTGTTAACATGTATTATGTGAAATATCAATTAAGGGTAAGAAACTGCGTGAGTTTTCTTTTTTTGCAGAAGGAGTTCATAATTATTTAAAAGATTTACACCAGAAACTTTAAGTTGGATGAATGTGATAAGAACGAAGCTTACGGCAGAGAGACGGAGCAAGATGGCTGAAAAGAAGCCTCCAATGACCGTTCCCCTGCAGAAGCACCAAATTGAACAACTACTCCCACACACAACAAAGCACCTTCTTAAGAACCAAATTCTGCCGGGCGCGGTGGCTCAAGCCTGTAATCCCAGCACTTTGGGAGGCCAAGACGGGTGGATCACGAGGTCAGGAAATCGAGACCATCCTGGTCTACACGGTGAAACCCCGTCTCTACTAAAAATACAAAAAAAAACTAGCCGGGCGAGATGGCGGGCGCCTGTAGTCCCAGCTACTCGGGAGGCTGAGGCAGGAGAATGGCGTAAACCCGGGAGGCGGAGCTTGTAGTGAGCCGAGATCGCGCCACTGCACTCCAGCCTGGGCGACAGAGCGAGACGAGAGACGAGACTCCGTCAAAAAAAAAAAGAACCAAATTCAGATGAGGGATCACAGTACCTGATTTTAGCATCATATCAAGGGAAGACTCATTGAAGAGGGTAGGAAAGAGAGTCTTGGAATGCATGCATCACCCCTCTCACATTCCCCAACAGTGTCCATGGTGCATGGAGAGAGAATCTGTGCACATTGGGAAGGGACAGCAAAGCGATCGTGGTGTTTTGCATTGGAACTCAGTGTTGGCCTGCCACAGTGGAAAGTACAAAGGGGCAGAAATCAGCTGATACCCGTAGATGGAGCATTTAGAACAGCCCTAGCCATAGACTATGAGTCTGCAAGAGTCATGGCATTATTGGGCTTTAGGTGCCTCCTAAAGCAGATACAGCTGCAGTTAACAAAGACTTAGATCACAAAACCCAAGTCCCTTAGAATACCTGGAAAGCCTATCAATAAGGATGGACAAAAACAAGCCTACACTGTGAAGACTACAATAAATACCTAACTCTTCAATGCCCAGACAATGACAAACATCCACAAGCATCAAGACCATCCAGGAAAACATGAACTCACAAAATGAACTAAATAAGGTACCAAAGACTAATCCTGGAGGGACAGAGATATGTCAACTTTCAGACAGAAAATTTTAAATGCTGTTTTGGGGAAATTCAGTGAAATCCAGGATAACATGGAGGAGTTCAGGGTTCTATCAGATAAATTTAATGAAAATATTAAAATAATTTAAAAGAATCAAGCAGAAACTCGAGCTGAAAATTGCAATGGATATACTGAAGAATGCATCAGTCTTTTAGTAGTAGAATTGATCAAGCAGAAGACAGAATTAGTGAGCTCGAAGACAAGCTATTTGAAAATACACAGTCAGAGGAGACAAAAGAACAAAAGAATAAAGAACAATGAAACATGGCTACAACATGTAGAAAATAGTATCAAAAGTGCAAATCTGAGTTATTGGCCTTAAAGAGGAAGTAGAGAGAGAGAGGTAGAAAGTATATTAAAAGCGAAAATGATAGGAAACATCCCAAACTTAGAGAAAGATATCAATATTGGAATACAAGAAAGATACAGAACACCAAGAAGATTTAATCCAAAAGAGACTACCTCGAGACATTTAATAATTAAATTCCCAAAAGTCAAGGATAAAGAAAGAATGCAAAAAGCAGCAGGATAAAGGAGACAAATAACCTACAAAGGAGCTCCAATATATCTGGCAGCAGACTTTTCAGTGTAACTTTACAGGCCAGGCGAGAGAGTTGCATGACATATTTAAAATGCTGTATGAAAAAAATATATATACTTTTAGCAGAGTATATATATTTTTAAAATATCCAGTGAAAATATCCTTCAAACATGGAAAAGAAATATAGGCTTTCTCAAGCAAAAGCTGAAGGATTTCATCAACACAAGACAAACCCTATAAGATATGCTAAAGAGAATTCTTTTAGTCTGAAAGAAAAGAACGTTAAGGCTGGGCGTAGCGGCTCACACCTGTAATCCCAGCATTTTGGGAGGCCAAGGCGGGCGGATCACGAGGTCAGGAGATCCAGACCATCCTGGCTAACACAATGAAACCCCGTTTCTACTAAAAATACAAAAAAAAAAAAAAAATAGCCGGGCATGGTGGCGGGCGCCTGTAGTCCCAGCTACTCTGGAGGCTGAGCCAGGAGAATAGGGAAAAAAAAAAAAAAAGATGTTAAGGACCAAAAAGAAATTATGGTACAAAACTGACTGTGAATAGTAAGTACACAGAAAACACAGAATATTAAAACAATATATTTGTGGTATGTAAACTACTTGTATTTTGAATAAAAAGATTAAAAGTCATATTTATAAAAAATAACTACAATCTTTCAAGACAGACAGTATAATAAAATATAAATGGAAACTAAAAGTTTAAAAAGCAGGAGGAGGAAGTTAAAGTGTAAAGATTTTATTAGTTTTCTCTCTGCTTGTATGTCAGTTTGTTTATGCAATCAGTGTTAAGTTGTCATCAGCTTAAAATAGTGAGTTGCAAGATATTATTTGCAAGCATCCTGGTAACTTCAGATCAAAATAACTACAACATATACACAGAAAATAGAAAGTAAGAAATTAAAACACACCACCTAATAAAATCACTTTCACTAAAAGGAAGACAGAAGAAAGGAAAGAAGATAGAGACAATCATAAAACAACCAGAAAACATGTAAAAATAGCAGAAGTAAGCCTTTACTTATCAATGATAAAAATGAATGTCAATGAACTAAATCTCCAATAAAAAGATATAGAGCAGCTGAATGGATTAGAAATAAGATCTAATGATCTATTGCTCACAATAAACACACTTCACCTATAAAGATGCACAGACTGAAAATAAAGAAATGAAAAGAGATATTCCATGCAAATGAAACCGTAAAAGAGCATGAATAGCTATACTGATATAAGACAAAATAGATTTTCAGACAAAAAATGTTAAGAGAAAAAGAGCATAATTATATAATAACAGGATCAATTCAGCAATGAATGTATATATATCACACATATAGCACACATATATATGTATGTATTACATATATATGTGTGTATATATATGCATCAAACACTGGAGCACCCAGATGTATAAAACAAATAACTAAATAGATAAATAGAACTCAATGAAATAGGGCTGCAGACTTTGACACCCCGTGTTCAGCATTGTACAGATCATTCAGACAGACAGAAAACCAACAAAGAAACATTGTCTTTAATCTTTATTATAAATTAAATGGACCTGATAGATTTTTATAGAATATTGTATCCAATGGCTACAGACATTCTTCTCTTAAGCACAGGAATTACTCTCAATTTTTTTTTTTAAATTGAAATCATATCAAGTATTTTCTTCCACCACAATGGAATAAAATTAGAAATAAATAACAAGAATAACTTTGGAAGCTACATAAAAACATGAAAATTAAACAATATGCTCCTGAATAACCATTGGGTCAATGAATAAATTTAGGCAAAAAATTTACAAGTGCTTTAAAACAGCTGATAATGGAAACACAACGTACTGAAATATATGGGATAAAATGAAAGCAATACTAAGGGGAAAAATTATAGCAGTAAGTACCTACATTAAAAAAAGTTGAAAAACTTTAAATAAACAACCTAATCATATGTCTTAAAGAACTAGCAAATCAAGAGCAAACCTAACCCAAAATTAGTAGAAGAAAAGAAAAAATAATGATCGGAGAAGAAATACATGAAATTGAAAAAAAAAAAAAAGTACAAAAGAGGAACAAAATAAAAAGTTGTTTTTTTTTTTTTGAAAATATAAACAAAATCAAATAACCTTTAAAAAAAAAAAAAAAAGCAAGGCCCAAATAAATAAAATCAGTGATTGAAAAGGACACATTACAACAGATAACACAGAAATGCAAGTAATTTTTAGAGGCTACTATGAGAAGCTATATGCCAATACATTGGAAAACCTAGAAGAAATGCATAAATTCCTAAACACATACAATCTACCAAGATCAAACCATGGAGAAATTTATCTGGTATATCTTTACATTTTGCATGACTTCTTATAAGAACCTAAATTCTTGGATTATTTTCTTTGTCTAATGTTTTTCTCCACAATTAAAATACAAAATTCAGACTTGAAAGCAGACATACACACACACGCGCACACACACACACACACATGCACATCCACAGAAACTTCATCGTTTCAGAGAAGAAATTTTGAGCGACACAATTTTAATAAATATATTTTACCTCTCCAATAAGTGGTGTACTTCCATCTGACTCATTTATCCACACATGTTGTGCGTTTCCCCTCTCATAGGATGCATATGTTGTTCCATTGGCACGTCGACCTATGGAAATTGCAGGATCCTAATAATAGAAAGAAGAAACTATGCAAATATCTATTAACTTACACATGTGTAGACACTAAAAATGTATTAATGTATAATTGATTATTACCAAGATGATGACGTATTTCTGCCCATGGTTATGTAAATCTTGCACAAATTGAGGGAGTCCGTTAAATGCAACTTCATCATAAGTAAAGTCTTTCTTGTCTTCCATGTAGTCAATATCAGTGACCTGTGTATCCTGAAAGTTAGAAAACTGTATTTCAATACAGAGAACTGAAAGAGCTCTCAATCAGGTCAATCTTTAACTCCAATGAATGTGTATTATAAACATAATCTTTAAAAAATAAATGAAGGTCCATCCTTTTCATTTCACTAAATAAGCAATTGTTCGTAAAACTGGTTTTTCTAATTATTAAGTACAAAAGCATTAAGTGATTATTCATATTTTTTGATAATGACTAGATATGCATTGTTTTTATATATGTAGATTTCAATGCACAAAAATCAAAAACATACATTTCAGCATTTTTTGAAAATATATAGACTCTAAAATTAAGGTCTACTTTTAAAACTAAAAATGATTTTGTTCACAGTGGAATATGTATTCTGTTCTAGCATAACTAACAATCGGTTCTTCAAAAGCATATATTTGTACTTTCAGGAGGCAAGGTCATTACATATGATATAAAATATATTTTACAATTAAAAGGTAACCTTGTAATTATATTATATAATGCATATAGTAGATATTCGTGACAATTTCCTATAGCTATTATTATGTGACAATATTTAACTCAAGTTATATATTCCCACGAACCCTTCCTTCTACTTACAAATGGTATGCCAGCTTCTCGGTTTCTCCTTACCACTTCTTTCACTACATCTAGTGATTTATAATTCCAGCGACTTAGTTGGAATCCAAGACTCCAATATGCTGGCATTGCTGGTAGTCCAACAAGCTTAAAGTAAATGAGAATATAATAAGTTTGAGTAGAAAAAAATATAGTTAACATTAATAACCAAGGTTAATGTGCCTTTTATTTTCTTATATCTCTAATATTCATTTAAGTTTATATAATTTAAACAAACAATTAGTGTTACCTGGATTCTAAACAGTTTCCTATCCTATTTGAATGTGTTATGAAATTTTTAACAAGTTTAAGTCTTGCACTTCATGTTTTAGTTTGTGTTTAAAAATTAGAAAGTGCAGCATACCAAAAAGAGCATTTGCTGAGATATGTTTCATCTATTGTAGAAAGTTAAATAAGAGAATACAAGATAAACAACAAATAAATGATAAGATAAAAGGGAAAAATTTCCACCACAATCCTATTTTCTATTACAAGTCACCATATAAGAAAAACATAAAAGATGTTTGAAAGTATAGAATTTCTGTTTCCCTACATTTTGGCACTTATCTATCTCCTGGTTTGCAAAAATGTTAATAAAATATATGTTCTGCAGTCCTCCCATCCAGTTATTTCGTAGACTCTTTCTTATTCACATGCGGCACCACAGCTTCATTTCTTCCTCCTGGGGACAAATGGATTGCCATCTCTTCCTATTTCTATAGTGGCCCAAGCAAGCTCAGTGCAAGAGAATATCAGTGTCACATTACAACGGATGATATAATTTTTCACATGGAAATTTGGATGTAACTGGTGTTATTTTTTCCCACTAAAAACTGAGTATTAGGTTATATGTGATGCACAATCATACTTGACATCAAAGTTTTTCTTTGGTTTAGGCATATATATATATATATATATAGGATCCATGGTTTCTAGGTAACAATCAAGAAATTAATTACTCATGTTGGGTTATTGTTTTCTATTCAAATGAAATACTAAACCTATTTCAAACTTGGTATCAGATAAACCTGATATCAAATAAAGCTTTCAAGAATTAGTATTTTTTATACCATACTCCTAAACACCATATGTCTCATAAAATTAAAGATTTAAACATGTGATTGAAATTTCTTCTTATATATGTGTGAAGAATCAACATACATGCTGACATAAATTTCTTCTCATATATATGTGAAGAATCAACATATATGTAACAATACTTTTTTTGAAATAGTTTGACATTCTGCCGACTTTATTCAACATGTGGGAGATAACTATGCCAGCTGATGTTTGACAGTTGAAATGTCAAAGAGTAGTGTTTCTCCCTCTTGTTCATGTGATAACCACACACAAAGTCTATATGTAGACCAGCCTAGAACTGTAATTATGATTTTATATTAGAGAGACTGTAAATGTTGTGTGTTTCTTTTCTCAATTTTACATTTATAAACATAAATTTGGGAATGATTACACATTGTAAATGATTAAACAGCAAAATCCCTAGCTACTCTCATTTCAGATTTTTGGATCATAATTTGAAAAGTTTTTTATAGTAATCATCCTTTGAGATCATTTTTGCAAATGGGAATTTTATGTCAAAAGGTATATCAAGAAAGTAAGATTTTTAAAATAGGCATAATCTTAAAATCTTATACCAATGAAAATCATTTTCTTTTCCATTATAACACCAGGAATCATATATATCAACAGTTAGAAGAGAGAAATTACGTGAAAGTTTTAGAATCATCTTCAGTGTAGATCCTGGATTCCCCAGCTCTCTAAAGCCCATATTGAGCTCCGGTATACAAGATGTTACTTAATATATAAACAAGAGTTGCTTAGATAGTGACTTGAGATGTAAAGTTTTAGACTAGGTTTCAAACTCAACCCTCTGAAGGCCCCAGGATAGGAGTCAATTTTCCTGGAGTTTACCTACCATGAATTTATAGATAGATTCATCGGTCTTCCCCCAACTCAGTTACCTCTAGGATTTTGACCAAAAGAATATACGACCTATACATTTATTGCCTATTCTCAGTGTTAAATAAGATTGTTCCTTTTGCTTTACTCCATCATATAAAGTCATGAATAAGTAAATATTTAATATTCAACATCTCAATGAAATCCAGTTCTTGAACTCAGCTGCCTAGAAGTAAGAAATTTTCAATTCAGAAACATAGAAACTTGAGTATATATAGAGTTCATTGTATAGGTGAAAAACAAAAACCACCCAGCTGCATCTTAAATATGTTAAGATTTTCAAAAACATTTAGCTAAGAGGCCCCTAATGTGTAAAATAAAGTCATCTAAATACGTGGTCATGTTAGATGAAATAAAAGTATGCAGAAAAAATTTTATAAAATAGACCTGAAACACACCTGTTGATACTGTTGAACTACTTGTTCCGGTGTATCTCCTAGAAAGATGTAAAAATCCAGAATGCCACCAGTAACTCTATATGTTACTATTGGAGTAGGCTGTATAAAAATCTCTACAAAATAAAATTGGGAAACTTATATGTAAATCGTGAAAGGGCTTATAGTAATTAATTGCAAATTCCATTTAAATTAATTTGTATTAACTACATTATTTTACAATATTTTGAAATAATTAGGAAATAATGAAATATTGAATGCAGGAATAACATAGGGAAAAAGTAAAACGCCAACATGTCTGAGGCTCATAAAAAAATGTCCCAGCTATTTTATTTCACAGATGGTGGCAAAAGCTCCCCCTGGATATTGCGTTGCAAAGGATTAGTTGCAAAGGATTAGTTCTCTGACCACCAAAAGATGTTTCTCTAAAACTGTGTTTTTAATTAGTCATTTAAATTGAAGATTCTCTGAAAGGTCATATTATCACATATTAACTTCTAAAGGACAAAGTGTCAAAAGTTTTAATTTAACTTTTCTAAATATAAGACACAGTAACTGACTGGATAACCATGTAATAAACTGATCTTGCTGAAATGTGATTAATTTCTTCAATTTTTTGTTATCATCAATTCACCTATTAAATAGATATTATACTCATAATATTAAAAAACTAAAATACTACATTATATGAATTATGATGAACTAAAAAATTTACTCTTCTATTTCCATAGACATCTTTTTTATTTTCATTTGCAGTGGCATGTTTACTTATCTAGACAAATGAGATTGAGGGAATGAAAATACCCATTGGCATGGATGTGTTTCGGTAATCCTCTGAAAGGAAAATAAAGTGCCTGAATGCCACAACATAGCGTACTCTCCCTATAATAGATGCACTGCCATGCAAAAATTGATTTTCTCTTTAATTTCAAAATCTACTTATAACAATTTCATATGTTAATGTTAACTATAATAGAGTTTGCTCTGACATACAATATGCATGATTGAAATAAAGAGAGCATTTAAAACATTTCAAGTGAAATCTATTAATATATTATCAAATAAATTATTCTTACCCATTGCATTGCTATTCATTAAGAAAACACCAAATGACTTTCCAGATGTATCTTCAATACACATAAAGAATGTTTGATGGCCATATAAATTATTATTATTCTATAAGTCAAGAATTTGAAAATAAAATTTTCAAATATATTTAAAACAAAAAGATTATATATTTTATATGCTCTTCATGAATTAATTTGTTACTATAATTTATTTCCCATGTTTCTATACTAATTGTCTTCACTATACATACCAATGAAACATTATAGGTAAAACAAAACTTCAAACGTTTTATTATTAATATAGTAATGTATAAAATATATAACATATACTATTAATATATTACTTAACTGTCCTGTTTTATTATAATTACATTAATTTTAATAACATATGCCCAGGTGGGAGGATCTCGAGGTCAGGAGATCAAGACCATCCCAGCTAACATAGTGAAACGTCGCCTCTACTAAAAATACAAAAAAATTAGCTGGGCGTGGCAACATGCACCTGTAATCCCAGCTACTTGGGAGGCTCAGGCAGGAGAATCGCTTGGACCCAAGAGGCAGAGGTTGCAGTGAGTCCAGATCACACCACTGCGTTCCAGCCTAGGTGACAGGGCTAGACTCCATCTCAAAAAAAAAAAAATAAATGAAATAAAAAATAAAAATAATAACTTAGTCATGATAAGGTAATGGCATATTTATCAATTAGGCTTCACGTATGCCCAAGGTACTGCGGGAGCTTCCAAAATGATATGTACCCTCATAAAAGTTTAGTAGTCTGTTTCTTGAGAGCTGATGAGGAGTTGACATGATAGAGACAAACTGGAAATACACTGATAAGGTGAAAGGAAAAAGACTTCCTGACTAAGTGGATATGGATTTTTAAAGGAAAGAATGTATGGAAATTAGCTCTGACATTCTCACTCTGGTGTTAATTAATTAATCTCACTCTGCTGTAAATAGAAATTAGTAAAATTCATTAGAAATTCTGTACCAAAGGAAACTCTTTAAAACAACTACTCATTGGTTTATTTTTGATATAGAAACAGCATTGCCAATTAAAAAGAAATAACTGACAAACATTTGACCCAAGTCAATCATGAATCAAAAATATTTTTTAAAGGTATGATGTTTGCTCTCCAAAATCTCACATTTTTGAGCAACAAACATAGAAACAAACATATACAGGAGTAACACACTAATACGATTATTATACTAAGTCAAGTGTAAAGATAAAGACTAAGTCCTTATTGGAGAGTTTGGGAGTTCTTACAAGACCAAATTTCGGTTGAGAGCTGAATGATATATTACATGAGTGATGAAGAACATTAGGTTTCTGTACTTATCAGAAAAAAAAACAAAGTGTGCAGAGATCTGAAGTTATGGAAAATGATCATATATTATAGAACAATAAGAAGGACAGAGATGCATAAGATAGTATCTGGTAGCTAGGCAGACATTATATTATATGAAGACATGTAAAACAGTGTCTGGAATTACTCTAGTGCAATGGCTAGCCATTGATGGATATAAGTACAAGGGTGAGTTGAAAAGGAATCATAAAATATGATCATGAAAGTCAAAATAAACCATTTATAAACTGGAAATTCTGTGAAAAACTTCACAAAATCTGTTAGTCACTGAGTCCATTTAAAACCTATCAATTGTCACTCTCAATCTAAACAAGTTTCTGTATTGGTATCAGTGACATTCAAATAGTTTAATTGATCAGTTAAAATAAATGATGTTTTCAAATATGCTAAGATTATCATCTGCTGCACTATAATGATTATATTTATAACAAGAAAAATAGTTTCTTACATCACCAGGAAGTTGATCTCGAGTAAAAATTGGCCATGTTTTCCAGGATAAATCATGACGAAATCGCTTATGAACCTGTTCCCCAATACCATAAATGTAATCACTTGGAAGACGGGTTGAGATCTGTAAGTACTGGTCAGAGTACACTAAAGGACCAATGCTGGTGTCAAACCTGCACCGTAAAAGAAATAAAGAAATAATCATGTGTGCATGTGTGTGTGTGTGTGTGTGTGTGTGTGTGTGTGTGTGTGTGTGTATATTCTACCAGATACAGGTTTATGCTAACATTATCCAGAATATTGCATTTTAAACACACCGCTGGTTAGTTTGGTCACTTCTTAGAAACACACAAATTGCCCCATAAAAAATATTTGTTCACTGCATCGACACAATTTTTGCCGATATCTTTCACATCTATTTCTTCCTTTACTTTTCATCACAAGTTTAAAGCATAACTACCATTATCAATCACATTTCACAGATGACACAAACTGGGATAATTAACTGATGTTTTTAGGGACCACAAACTGGTAAGCAGGAGAACCAAGTTTCAAATCCAATTCTGCTTGCTCTAGGTACCAGATTTTAAAATACAGTATTTTACTGTCTTCCACCCTAAAAAATTAAGCTTGAAAGCATTTTTACCCTAAAAAAAGTTTAATGTTTTATGCAGGTGAAATAGGTACTACAAGAAATGCTAAATGACGTTTAAGATTTGTATGCTTTTATTTTTATTGACAATTAGTCATTGTATATACAGTCAGCCCTCCATATCTGTGAGTTCTGAATTCATGGATTCAAACAACAAGGGATGGAAATTATTTAAGGGGGGAAAAAAGGAATGGTGTATCTATACTAAATATATACAGACATATTTTTATTATCATTCTTCACTAAACAATATAGTATAACAATTCTTTACATATAATACACATTACATTCATTATCATAAGTAATTTAGGAATGATTTAAGTATACAAGAGGATGTGCGTAGGTTATATGCAAATACTACACAATTTTATATAAGGAATTTGAGCATCCACGGATTTTGGTATACTCAGTGGGGGAGCGGGGGTTGTCCTGAAAGCAGTCTCCATGGATGCTGAAGGAGGTCTGTGTTAATGGGATACAATGTGATGTTTTGATACACATGATTTGTTGATAAAACTAATTAACGTATCCATCACCCTACATACTTTTTACTGCAAATATTTAGAATTTATAGTAGTCTCTTAGTACTTTTGCAAGATACATTAAATTATTATTTTATTATTAACTATAGTCACCATGTTGATTGGTCTCAAAAACATGTTGTTTCTGTTTAATCATTTGATCAACATCTCCCCATTCTCCTACACTCCCAGCCTCTGGAAACCATAATTCTGCTTTCCAATTCTATGATTTCAACATGTTTTAGATTTCACTTATAAGGGAGATCATACAGTATTTGTCTTTCTGTGCCTGGCTTATTTCACATGGCATTTAATATTTTTATGATTTAACACAAAGTCATTAACAAAAGTACTAAAATACATTTAGTAAGAGTAATTGCTGAGATTTAATCTTGACAATTGCTTTATTAGCAATTCTTGGGGATACAAGGGCATTTATCTTGAAACCATTCATAGGAAATTACTAAACCTCTTGCACCTACACACCTCATACAATCATAATGAAGGTGTTCAGTCTATATTGGATTCTACATATATATATATATAAACTATTTTAATATTAATATGGGAACTAGCTCCTCTTTCATCTTTGAGTAGTAACTGTCTGATTCTACAAACTGGCAACAAAATGTGATAAATATAGGGGGAAACACACAAGAGCTATTCTATGCATGTACAAATATATGCAAGACTAGAGTTGCATTAGTGAAGCTTTCCACCTTCATCTTTGTTCAACCTTTATTTGCAGATTCTGATCTAGCATCTTTCATCCACAAGAAACCAAACTCCTTTATCACTGTAATCTTTATAAACCTATCCACCTACCCTCTTTAACCTATCCAAAAACCCTGTAGGAAATTTATTTCTACAGAAAATGTCTTGAAATTAAGACTTTCCAATTCTATAATAACAGAATAAACCCATATAATTGTAAAATAATATACTTACAAAATTTTAGCATTGCTTTTCCTACTAACTTGGATGCTAAATGGGTTTTGGGTAACCTTAATATCATACAGTGTATCAGAAACTGTGGGTCCAGTAAACTCTTTTACGTACTGATGAGGAACTTCGTATCTTCTATTATTTGGATCAGTAATCTGGAAAGATTTAAGCAAGTTAGCATTATTTGATTCTAGACTTTTATTTAATATTCCATTTCTGAACTATTAAATGCAAGTTCTAAACTAGAAATAACATGGTGATTAGTTTTATAGAAGAGTATTAATCTATTCAGAACCTTAATTTTAACATTTTTGAGTGGCTATGCACAAAATGTATAAATATTAAAGAAATACATAGATTTAGCTGGTTATTAAGTATTATGTATAAAATTAAGTACAGATTTTTATTGACTGATATAAAAATGACAGTATTACCAAATATTGATTACTGAATACTAGTAATCAATCACTGTATACTAGTAAATCAAGACAATAAATACTAGACCTTTGTGAAGTTAATCATTCACAATGCTTTTCAATGTTTGAGTCCTTATATAACTGTATAAAGATAAGGATCTTATTCATAAAGATAAGAAATTTTGTTTAAAAAATTTTAGAGAAACTAAAAAGAAGTACTGAAATAAAAGTGAATCACTGAGAACAAGAAAAATTTGGTTTCCGTGAAATTATTGCTAAAAAGGTGATGTACAAATAATTTGGTGCTGTTTTTACTTCCAAATTTTTATACTAGTAAACTACATTCTAAAAAAAAAGAATCGTACTTTTTAAAACCATGAATAAAATTTATAATCAATGAAAGAAGCATTATGTTGCATGTATAAAACACTAACACTTTTCTCAAATTAATTTTAGATTAATCTTCTATCATAGCCTGTAGTTTAAATAATAAAAAATTTTAAATGTTTCTTGAGAATGTTTATTTTCTTCAAGGCACTGAGGTAAATATTTTGCATGAATGATATTATGTAAGTCCCCCCAAAATAAGTGTAGAGTACACTATTATTATTTGTACGTTATATTTGCGTAAACAATCTGAGAGAAGTGCAGTTTAATTAATCCTTCGCCTTGGAATAAATATTTCTCAAGAGAGAAAATGTATTTGTAGGAAGAAAGGTGTGTTCATCAAATGTCTCCCTGCAAGCGCCACCTCCCGGATTCTCGCCATTCTCCTGCCTCAGCCTTCCGAGTAGCTGGGACGACAGGCGCCCACCACAATGCCCGGCTAATTTTTTGTATTTTTAATAGAGACAGTGTTTCACCGCGTTAGCCAGGATGGGCTCGATCTCCTGACCTCGTGATCCGCCTGCCTCGGCTTCCCAAAGTGCTGGGATTACAGGCATGAGCCACGGCTCCCAGCCCATTAAATGTCTTTTAGTATTAAATCTTCTTTGAAAACCTTAAAAACCGAACCTTGAACCGGAAACGATTGGGTGTCTGATTTTGAGTTGTGAAGAGAACACTGTTGATGTCATTTCCAAATAGTGTAGGTGAAGGTATCCTGTTTAATTTGGCTTCAAGTCCTTAAAGAATTAAAAAAGCTGCCATGAGTGACTTGATTTATAATGTTAACAATTATTAAATATATTTATGTTACTGTATTTACCACAAATCAGCACCTTTTAAATTTGTTACAATCATGCAAAAATAAGAAATTTGAACATTCTCAGGAACGTATTTCTTATTTGATTCTATTTAAGGTATTTTTCCAAAGAAAAAATTAAGACACATTTTTGCTTCACTTACAATATATCATATTGAATCAACACGATAGAGGACTTCTTACCAATACTTGTTGTTGTCGTTTCTTGAGCATTATAACCATGATTATCAACGAAGAAGCACCAAGGAATAAGAGAGTCATTCCATGGCCTCCAGCAGCAGCCTCTCTGTGCACAAATTCCCTGATAAAATAGTTTAAAAGGAATCATATCATTAGTACTATTATCAGATGTCCCAGTCTCTCTTTTTCCAATGAATGAATATTTTTAAATAATCTAATGTTTTCAAATGTATAATACGGTAAAATAGCATTTGCTCTTTTGTTTCTTTTACCTGGAAGAAATATATTTAATAAATTGAATTAATTACACCCTGTCAGAAATTTATGACCTGAGATGTGATTATTAAAATCACGTATCTATACAAATTTTTGTAAGCTCACGTATTTTAAAGGAACCTGATCTCCAAACAATTATAATTCATTCTGTTGTCATGGTATTTATATGGAAGAACTGAAATATTTATTTTGTACTAATTATGTATCAAGCTGAAATTTAAACTAGAAGGATGAAAACATGGCCCTGAATTTAAAACCACTTAAAATGTGTAAGGGATTTAATTCTACCTACTTACTAGTTCAATATTTAATTAAGCTATCTTAACTAGTTTATGTGCCAGTATCACAAGTAGTTGCTGCAATTGCATTCAATTACTAAAGCAAAATACTGAATCTCAGTAATTTTATTATCCATATGAAATATTATGTGAAGTGAAAGAAAAATTATAAATGTTTATATATAAATAGTTTAGCTAAATATTGATGCTATGCATGAACAGCAGTATAATTACAAGTCTTCTTTCTATGTAAATTTAATAGTGTGACACTCTTTTATAAATCGAAAAATTGTAGGATTTTCCATGAAAATAAGTTCTTAAAAGCCTCCATTTTAATCAGCTGAAAGTGTGCACCAACCTGTCTGCTATTTCATCCTCAAATTAAAATGGTACCAGATACAGACACACACACACACACATATAATATAATATATATAGTATAGATACTATATATTTATATATTGTCTATAATATTTAAATAGCTAAGCATATGAAATATATGTACATTTATTATATATAAAATATAGATTTCATATATTCATTTATATATTAAAGTATATATTATATATAAAATATATATTTATATTAAATAAAAATACACATATTTTTATTTTTATGTAAAATAAATATATATATTATTATATACATATATAATTATATATAATATATTTATATATAAAATCTCTCTAAACACCTTGTATACATATATGTGTGTGTTTGGGTATATATTTATATATTTATACCCAAACACACATACACACATATATATTGCAAACTGGGGTACAATTGGATCTAATTACTTATCAGAGTCTAAAGTGTGTGCAACTTTTGATCAGGCAATTTTATCTTCGGTTATCTAACCTGAAGAAATACTCCTAGCAATACAAAGAGACAATTGTACAAAAAAAATATTATTTGCAGCAGTCTCTACGAAAGATTTGTATATAAAAGTCTAAATACATTTACATAAATACATACATAAACACATAAAGGTGCTAAGTTTAAAAAATAAAATGAAAGAAATAAGCACACTATAATCACAATTTAAATAATCAAAAAGTATAGAGTAAAACAGGCTTACGTTCATTTCCTGAAAATATACCATATTATTTTCCTATGTCTTTCATAACAACCTTGGAAAAGGTGCCTTAAGGCAACAAAAGTCTACTCTCTTACCGTACTGGAGGCTATAAGTCCTAACTCAAGGTGTCAGCGGAGCCATGCTGCCTCCAAAGGCTTCACAAAATAATTCTCCCTTGTCTCTCTCTAGCTTCTAGTGGCTCCTGGCTATCCTTGGCATTCCTTGGTTTATAGGTGTATTTTTCCATTTTCTGCTTCCATTTCACATGGCTTTCTTCCCTGTCTGTTTCTGTGTGTGGTTCCTTCCTCTTATAAGGACATTAGTCATTCAACTCATGGCCCAACTTAATTCACTACGACTACATCTTAACTAATTGCTTCTGGAAAACTGTATTTCCAGATAAGGTCATATTCCATGACTCCAAGTAGATAGATATGAATTTTTGGAAAGCATTATTTAACCTACTACATATACATGCCAATATATTAATTAAAAATGTATATCCCTGTTGTTGCTTTAAAAATATTGGTAATTTTAGTTTATCTTATGAAGATTTTGATACTTGTTATTTATGTTTAGTTGTTCTTCCTATTTTTCAGGGTTTCAGGCATTTTCCTCATTATTTTTAATTTCTCATCTAATTATTTTCCTTTTGGCTTCATTTGACACAGTTAAACTCTAGCAAATAAAAGTATAATAAATTTATCATATTGTAACATATTTCATCTATGTGATATACAATTATAAGTGATTATATATATTAAATGTAATAATTTTATATGTAGTAACATATAATGTGTATACAATACATAGATATGTATATTCACTGTATTATGCCCCCAAAATTCATATGTTGAAGCTCTAACCCCCAATGTGAAGGTATTTGGAGATAGGTCCTTTAGGGATTAATTAAGTTTAAATAAGAATATAAGGGTGGGTCCCTAATTCATTGGGACTGGTGTTCTTATAAGAGAAGGAAAAGACAACAAAGACCTCTCTTTCTCTGCACAAAGAGGAAATACTCATTGTGAGGACAAAATGAGAAGGCAGCTGTCTACAAGCGAGAAAGAGGCCTCACTAGAAACCAACATTGGTGACACCTTGATCTTGGATGTCTAGCTTCCAAGACTGTGAGAAAATAATTGCTATTGTTTAAGCTACCTATTCTGTGGAATTTTGTTATGGCAGCCTGAGCTAATGCCCTTTGCATGGAATTATGGCTGTTTCCTAGGTAACCATTTGATTATTCTATATTTTCTCATCATTGTGCACTAAGTAAATATGCCCTTTCTAATATACAATAAACATGCCATTTCTAGTATACAATAATTTATACAGTAAGTTTAATATAACCAATTTTCAAATATTTAACAATCATGATCTATCCTCATGTATATGAAAATCCAAGATAAATCTTTTTTTTTTTTAATTAAGGAAATTTTTCGAAAATCATTACTTTAACCAACTTCAATCTCTATCACTACATTTGGAACAAATAATATTTAGTCAGATGGAATGCTTCTCATATTTAAAAGAGTAAGTGTATATATTTAAGATGAAAATTATTGCTTTAGTTGATCACTTAAGATGATGGAAAATTATCATTTGAAGTATTTTAAAGAACCTTTAAGGTATTTAAAGAAAAGTATTATTAAAGATACATAACTATAAATAACAACAGCAGCAACAACAACAAAAATAATCCCTGAGTGACAAAGTTTGAATAAAAATCGTATTTGAAAATTGCAACATCTCCTAAAGCAGAAAAAGGCAAATATCTAGGCCCATTTTCTAATTTCAGGTAGATTTCATTTTTCATTCCTTTATTATTTACTTTTTAAATCCATTTCATATGATAGAAAAATACAACCTTGAAAATTCATCCACTTAGAGAAAATTATGACATGCTCGTTAAAGAACAGTGACTACAGAGTTATTGAAACATGAGCTGACATTGAACTTTGCATACTACTATTCTAATTCCAGTTTTGCCTGTAAACTAGCAAAGTGACACGGGAGTATTAATTTAGCCTTGAACAACACTCTAAGCTTCCATATAAGTCCAGAACTTTATGAATAAGGTACCACTTAAATGATAATCTCTTTAAAATCATTTTGTTAAGTTGCACTTTCCTAGTTAAAAATGTCAAGAAAATACTCAAATTCATTTGAGATATGCTAAGTTCAACTTTTAAAACTGTAAGTTGTCATTTTATAAATGACAAGCATAAATATATTGGCTGAAGTTTAACTTGTTTACTTCACAAATATAATTTATTTCACACTGAAAACATTCCTCAGCAATCTAGCAATCTAACAGTTTAATTTGATAGTAAAGACTAATCGTAGGCAACAAAACTATAAACCATTGACTTTCAAATGTTGTTTCCCTATAAGACCTTCAAAACCCATATTGTTCCTCATAGAATTCTACGTTCAACTTCAATCATTTTTTTTTCCTTCTTTCTTTCCTTCTTTTTCTCTTTCTTTCTCTCTCTCTCTCTTTCTTTCTTTCCAGATGGAGTCTCACTCTGTTGACCAGGCTGGAGTGCAGTGACTCAATCTCGGCCCACTGCAAGCTCCACCTAAGAAGGTTAAGTAAAGAGAATATCTGGCCACTTTCCTCAGTGTATCACAGTAACTACTATGTTATTTAGCTATTCTATCAGTGGGTAAGCTATAGGACCTACTATTCATAGTATTACTCTAAGGAAAATCTCATCTCTTTCAAATTTGTTTGTGGCAAATTAATTAGAAAATAATATGCTCAGTATGATGTAGGGAAGATAGAATAGGAACAAAATAAATTTTATAGTTTATTCAGTTAATTTATGTGTGGTAAAGTGGAGTGGAGAAGGTGAAATTTATAATTGCATATCATATTTGCAAATGCAAATATTTGCAAACTGTCAGTACATAGAGTCAGCCCTCTGCATCTGTGGATACAGCAAACTGTGAATCAAAAATATTTCAAGGAACAAAAAATACCAACATGGTAATAAAAATAATGTAAACAAAAAACAATACGGTACAACAATATTTGCATAGCATTTACATGATGTTAGATTTACAAATACTCTGCAGATGATTTAAAGTATACAGGAGAATGTGCATAAGTTAGATGCAAATACTGCCATTTTATATAAGATATTTGAACATCTGCAGATTTCGATATCCTCAGAAGTCCTGGAACCAATTCCCCGAAGATACCCATGAAGGACTGTACATATACACCCACACACATAGACCTTTATTCCCACACAGATTTGTGGGGGGGAAAAGGAAGATTGAACAGGGGTTACATGAATCCAATTGGTTACCGCTAATTTTATCCATTTTCTCTTCTTCACTTCTAATTGTTAAATTAAAAACAAATAATAATTTTCATAAAATGAGTATCATTTTATGTTCCACAGATACTTCTTAATGCTATCATTACAAACACTCTATTGGAACATACATACCATCTCTTAAATGTTCTATATTGTCAAAGGTATACTTTCTTCAAGAAGTAGATTTGAGATGATAGAATTTCATGAAGATTTATAAAATTAACAATAACTTGTTAAATATGGATGAATATTAACTTGTTAGTTTAAATTGAGCAAATATAAAGGAAAGCAAACTCAGTAACTTCTATTATCTATCATTTTTAATAGAGAGCTATGATAAAAAGATAAATACAGCCTAATTTATGTCTAGCTCTTTATTAAATAAGATTGATCCTATATTGAACAATTATCTTAATATAATAATTTATATATCATTACAAATAGTAAAGACTTTTGTTGCAGACCTCTGTTGGAAATTGTTCTGGAATGCAGTTTATTCTCACATTGACAGGATCATTTAACACATTTGGACATTTTCCTGAATCAGAAGGATTCGTAGTCGTACGAGTAATAGCTGGAGTTGAAGTAGATTCACTAATTTCTGGTGGAGGAAGAAACTCAATAAAATAAAACATGACATTAATTAATTTTCTCAGATTTTTCAAGTAACAAGTATTTTTTGAAATAATACATGAATTCATATAAAATGAAAATTTTAAAATAAATTTTGCATTTAAAGAAGACCCACAAATTCAAGCACTAGTCATCAAAAGGAAAAGATCCAATCATACTTTTAAAATTGACAGTGTAGAATCCTATTGACTTTTTCTTCAGAAATACAAAATATATTTACAAAAGGACTTGGTGTAGATTCAAAAGGTAACAAAATATACATTCATACTGTATTTACAATTTGTACTTTACAGCTCAAGAAACAAGATGGAGCAATATGATTTATGAAAAGCATAAAGAGAAGGTGAGAAGAAATTAGAGAAGAGGAAAATAGGGGAAAGTACGTACTTTCAAGGGAATAATTTGATAGGTAGAGTAGAGAAAGCTGGAATAACAAAGAATGGTAGATACCAACTCCATATAAATAACATTCCAGCAACGAGATATCATTAAAATCTATTGCTTCATAGTAGAGTAAGCTCTCAGTTTCTGAAAGTAGGCAAAACAAAAGACTACCAGGAATAAGAAACGCTAACTATAGTCTAGAAGATAATGTGTAACATCCTTTACAAGGCTGGTTTGCTCAAGAGAGAATAATGAAGAGATTCAGCGTTCCGTATGTACCAACTCTAAATTAGAATTAAAATATTCAGAAAAAGATAATTAAACTATCCAAGTCTTTTTTCAACGTTCCTCTAACTGCCTTTCTCATACAACCTCTCTCTCCTTAAAATACAACCTAGTCAGAACAAAGAATATATGCTCAAATCTTCATTTCCTTTGCAAGTGTGCAAAGGCTGGAGCAAAAACCCAGGTTTTCCCAGTAATGAGATGATGCTCACACCAGTAAGCTATTATTCCACCTTACATTAACGATATAATCCCTTTGCCTCTTTGCTCTTTGTCAAGTAGCTAGGGAAGGCAATTAATGTCAAAGAACATGGATTCCTTAATTACAATAGCTCGTCATTGAAATAACTGGAATATAATGAATAGAAAAAGTTGGAGTAGTTGTGTAACTTACCCTGGATTTTTCTATGAGTGTTTCGTCTTACACAGATTATTTTTTAAAACCTATAACTATTGTGGAGTAAATTCCTCCTAACTTCACGATAATGTAGACATGCTTTTAATGTACTACTTACCTTCAACAGCAGATGTCTTAGTTGCTAAAACAACAATTAGGGCAATAGCTATTATAGTAACTATGACAAAGAGGGCAATCAGACAGATTTCTAATCCACTAAATTTCTTTCTTGCCATCTAAAAACAGAAAATAATATATATTTAAAATGTAAAATATATAACTATAATAAACCACCAATAATTCTCATGAAATTACATGCATTCTTTTTTTTTTTTTTTAGTAAGTACAATGCAGAGTGGCAGACAGCACTTACATAACATCCTAAATTAAGCACCCACTTAATAATATATTAAGCATGTACTTAATAACTTGTAACTTATCCTGATATAAAATGTAAGCAATACATGCAATTTAAAGTAAAAGGAATGAATTACTGATGTGCATTATATTAGTAGTACGCTGAGATGAAAATATAGATGGAAAAAATATATTCAAGTAGGTGTGCGTTGCCTTCTCATTTAGAGCATTTTGCTAGGCAAAGGCTTCCATTTGCACTGTTTCTCAATTCTCACAACAATTCTATGAAGGAAATAGTTATTCACATTTTACGAATTAGGAACTTTAAGCTTAAGAGAGAATAAATTATATTTCAAAGTTAAAATCTTCAGTTTTTTTCTTGAACTCTCGTCTAATTCCAACACTACTTTCCACAATGATATTGTCAAAAAGAACATAAATACATATATTTGATAGAACAGTATATATTTGCGAGTTGCTACTCTGTTTAAAAGTCTTTTGAATTATCACTAAGTTCCTCCATCAAACAGAAGCAAATTAGATATACAAAACTCTCATATCAAAAATGTATATTTATTATTAGATGGCATTAGACTTTTGAGGTAGCATATAGAAGATACCCAAATGTAGACTGGAAAGAACACATCTACAATAATTATCTGAAAGCATATTTGTTTAATTTAATTTTGACCACATATATCTTATTTTTCTTAGTTCTCAGGTTTCCATGGATTATCTGTGTTCCATGATTTTAATATAAATCTTAATTCAAAGACATATACCAAAGTAGAACTTAGAATTTCTACAATAAATGCTTTAATAAATTACTGGGTTTAAAACCAATTTTTTTTTTTTTTTTTGATCTCACAATGGTCCCTGTTCTGTAACTGTGTCAACTCTAGTACCCAGTTTTCCCAACCTAAACATCTTTTTTTTCTTCTTCCATAGGTTTTACAACATTCAATCATTCAGTAAGTCCATTTGACTTTATCTTCAAAGAATTTTTAGAACTATGCCTTCATTTTATCCCCAGTACCACAGCATAATTTTTAGATAACACATTGCCTTCATACCTGCTGTTCAGTTTCAATCCCTGCCCATCCACCCTTCTAGGTGAATTCTAAATTTTTCTCAATTCAAATGTCATGGTGAGTTCCTTATTACTCTGAGGCACAGTTAATCTAGCCTTTCTTCATTTACCATAGCATAGGAAATGTTCATTGCAATTATTTACGTATACGTCAATTTCCTCAATTAGATTGTTACATTCTTGTTAGCAAAAATTATAAAAGTAGTCAGAGACTAATACTAAGTAAGCAAAAACTTAATTTTTTACTATAGCTTATAAATGAATATCTGCAGATTAGCATTCATTCTTAGTATACAATTTTCTGTTACAGATACGTAAGCTTATTACTGCATCAGTAATCTTCAAAGAAAACGAATGTAAACTAAACAGAGCAACAGGTAACATATAAAGCTGTTTGAAAAATGAAGCCCAGTTGCTTGATATTATGTTGAGAATTGACAAAGTTAAATTTAGTGTTCAACTTTAAATAAGTGTAAATCTCATTTGAAGTGATAACCTACTTTGCTATCAAGAAGTAAGTAATGAGAATTGTGTTTTCTTTTTTGACAAGGGAAATCTTAAAAAATGCATTTTTGTCATGAGTCAAACTCTCCTTTGTTTAGAAAAATCAAAACAAAATTTAAACCAATTGCTTAAAATTACTGTGATAAAAATACGATCCCTGTAATTTTGGATTACAGTAATTTTAAACAACTCTTCTTGGAAATTATGTATTGATACCCTTTCTCTGCCTATTTATTATGAAGATGAACAATATTGTATAACAACTTGAAGAATGATCTTTAAAAAGTCAAGTAGGAAACATTAAATGTTTTATAAATGTAGCATTCTACTCTATATAGATTTTCTTAGAATATATTTAAGCATACTTTATTAGAGTATTCATCTACTTTTCAAAATCTTAATCAATACTTATTTTCTTTCATATAGAGTCATTAAACAAAAGTTGCTATGATTCCACCTAAGTCTTACAAAAGTTATAATGAAGAGTTGGGCCAAAAAAAAAAAAAAAATCCTGTATTTAAAACAAATTAGAAATGTGTTTTCCTGTTTAATACAAGGTACTGCATGTTTTCAATGGCAACTTAAAATATATGATATTGCTATTTTAACCTAGTGCAGATCGATGGGAATACTGCTAACACAAATTAAGAAAAAATATAATTAGTTGAAAACATAAAAATAACAAAAAAAATGAGCCATAGACTTACCTTATTTCATAGCCTGTTCTGTTTGCTGTGTTGTACCAGACTTGGGTAAGGCTGCCAAAACAATTATCAAGGCTAGTTGCTTAGGTATATATTGAACTACTCATAAAGTTTTATTGCACCCTCACCAGCCTATCAGTGTTTAATAATCTTCTGCTCAACATGCAATTGTTAAAAGCCTTAACCCTGAAAATAGTTTACATAAATCTTTCTCTCTGGGAATATAAGTTAATTAGTAATTGTACTGTCAGATAGTCTTTGATTTCTCAAAGCTGTGAACTATTAGAATTTTAAGAACATAGAAGTAGCTCTTTTTTTTCTCTTTTCAAAATTATATTTATTTTATATTTGGATGTTGTTATAATAACTATTTTGTCTCACTGTGTGCAATTTAGATCTTCACTGGAAAGTAGAAACATTTGAAAGACAGAATCTGTAAAAAATTTGCAGGATATAACAATTAGAAGGTAATATTTTGTAAAAAGTAATTATTAAATAAAAATTATTCCCTGTGTCTTGTCTTCGATCTTAAGGTTGAAAAAGTGACCAAATCCTTAAGTATAAAACATAAAGTAGAGGTGTACAGATAAGTAATTTAGACATAAAATCAACATATTTATCTATTTATTTATCATGCATAGCACTCATTGAATTATTAAAAAAACATATTGTCGTAAACCCCTCTCATTTCATATAGTAAAATTTATAAAATTAATTACGCTACTGGTTTAAGCTAGCATAATGTTTAAAAGCAATGGATTTGATATAAGAGATTTGGACATAAATGCTGACTGTACTATGTTTACTTGAGAAATTGTGGGAAAAATACTAACTATAAAATCACTAAGAGAATTATATGAGCTAATATTGCTTATTATTATTGACCTCAATTTGACTCTGAAATTGTTAGAGTCTAAGCTTTGCATAACATCTGGACACTATATTTTCAACAAAATATATATTAAAATAATGCACTTGCATAAAGTAGAGCAATTAGGTTTTGAAACACACTAAATATGAGTCTAAAAAGAATTATGCATGGATTGTTGTAAGACTCAGTAGCTATATAAAGGAGAAATTTCAGTATATAAAATCAGTTATGTAGCAATAAGTTTAAAATCAGTCTAGAGGCCAGGCGCGGTGGCTCAAGCCTGTAATCCCAGCACTTTGGGAGGCCAAGACGGGCGGATCACGAGGTCAGGAGATCGAGACCATCCTGGCTAACACGGTGAAACCCCGTCTCTACTAAAAACTACAAAAAAAAACACTAGCCGGGCGAGGTGGCGGCGCCTGTGGTCCCAGCTACCCGGGAGGCTGAGGCAAGAGAATGGCGTGAACCCGGGAGGCGGAGCTTGCAGTGAGCTGAGATCCGGCCACAGCACTCCAGCCTGGGCAACAGAGGGAGACTCCGTCTCAAAAAAAAAAAAAAAAAAAAATCAGTCTAGAATAATCTAAGTAGGAAACATATAACAAAACTTTTGAGGGATTTACTCTCTATTCATACGCCACATTATTTTATATGTATAAAATCTCACTAAATCAACCCAAAGCTCTTAGAACCAATAGGCAAGCAAAGCAAGGTCACAGGATATAAGGTCAACATACAAAGGTCAATCATGATCCTAAATAACAGCAAGGAACAACTGGAAAATGAAACTAAAATATAGATATAGACAGAGATGCAAGTTGAAAGATAACTAGATTGTCAATTAGAGTAGCATCAAAAACTGTTGATGAAAAAGTTAAAGATTTTAAAAATTGAGAGATATGCCATATTCATAGATTGCAAAACTCATTGTTAAGCTGCCAATTTGCCACTATTAGATCTACATATAAAATGTAATATAAATCAAAACTCCAAGAAGTAAATATAGATAAGCTGATTGTAAATTTTGTATATCAATTTGTATAACAGCTTTATTGATAATTTCCCCAAACTGGAAACAACCAAAGTGTCTGTAAACTCCAGCATATCCATACAATAGCAAACTAGTCAGCAATGAAAAGTTATAAACTACTGATTTATGCAACAACATTGATAAATCTTATATTTCAGATCAGTTGTTTTCCTTTTAATTTTAGTTATCTGATAGATTCAAGAGAAATGTGTAACAACTTGTCTTTTCATTTCCTCTTTTAAAAGTGAGAGCAAAGATTCTTCCCAGCTTACCATATCTTTGAATTGAAATGGTAAACCTCTGTCAAGTTTCAATTACATGTTAACCTTTACATGTTCCTTTACATATAGAAATATTTTAAGTAACATTTTTTATTTTCTCCAGTTAAAAATTTTGTGTGATTTTGAATTTGCATATCTTCTATTTCATATCCTTATCTCCCTCTCGTGTGAGACAAACTGGCCTTTGCTTTAAGTAATTACTTCTGCCACCCTAGCTCTGGTTCCAACAGTGAACCTCAATCAATACAATAAGGTGTTCAAAAAATGCTTAGAAGGTAAATTCAGACAAAAATCACAAAATAAACACATTCAATTATAAGCATAAGGAAGTTACGTATAGTAATAAAAAAGGCGTTTAACTTAAAGCATATTATTTTATTTAAAAACAAATATAAATTCTTAAAATTGCAATTATTAACATAAAATTGTACAAAAACTTAAAAATTTTATAAGCAAAATGATCCCCAAATTGAGTTAGATAGTCAGTAGCAGGATAAGTTGTGAACACCAAAATGAATCATAACTGGTGATTGACACTTAGTGTAATTAAAACAGATTGTTCAACTACTCTCTTTATGGAGTATTATGTACTTTGTCTTTGAAATGTACATGTCAGAATTTCAAACATATGGTAGTTAAATCATGGACATCAAATATGCACTTTAGGTTAAAAGTTATATGATTTAATATACTAGTTTCATATGTTACCTTGCCACCAGGATGCAACAAAAAGACAAAATAGAATTTTGTCAGTAATAATACAGAGATACTTCAAAATATTAAATAATAAAAAATGTTCTGCTTCTTTTAGAGGCTTGTGAAAAAACTAAAAAGGAAACAGCCACATGGCAAGAGAAAAAGGAATGGAAGAAGCCTCTAGGAGTTAATTTGTTTGAGTTCTTGCTCCTAGAAGACAGAAAAGGATGCAATAGAACACAAATATAAAAAGGCAAGCCAAGGTTCCTGCCTGGGTCATAAAAACTATTGGATACAAAGGATTTTAGAAGAAGAAGGAGAAGACAGTCAGGGGCAAGACAACAGCACCATTAGAAAGACCAAAAGATGGAGAGTTATGTGAAGAGCTTTCAGAAAATAGGACATATAAAAGTGCTGGTATTCCAGTCTTACACAAAGATGCATAGATAAATAAATAATAGCACACATTTGCTAATAAATAGCACAGATTACATTTTACATGTATCTCTAGATGTAACAATTCTTACAAGCTTCATGCCCAAATTTCCAGATATCTTCAGCAGTCTAAAGCGGAACGCTTTACCATTTCCATCAAGACCATTCTTTATTTATCTCTATCTCAATTGATATCTCTATTTCTCTCTAAGCAACGTAAGTTCAAGATTCTTAATTCCTTTTTGTTAAGCATTATACGTTGACACTTAATTCTGCAAGTGCTCTTCCTCAATGTCTCATATGTAATTCTATTTACTTTACTGCTATTGGTATAATAATTACATTATTGTAATTGTTTCCTAACTGGTCTCCCAAACTCCAGTTATTCAACGTTTATTTTTTCTCTAAAGTAAATCCACCCACCTCTCACTACAAAATAATTCAATTCATTATATTCCCAGTGCAGTAGTCCAATGATACTTAATGCCTAGAGGTAGAGAACCAAATTTCTTAACCTTATATTTAAAACCCTATGCCTTTCATAATTACCATTTCATCTCCCCTGCTTTTCCCTTCATAATAATGTGTGTCACGCTTGTAGCATAGTGCTGTCTTAGTTTGTCTCATATTAAAGCTATCCATGATTGCTTCAATTGGTCATATGAGACTAGAAACACAGAGAGAGTCAGGACAATGCTTTCCTTGGCTTCACTTAAATCAGAATGCTTTTCAGGATATTTTATATGGAGTAGAATATAGCAGTGACTGCCACTTGTATACCCATATCAATTCTCCCTTTCCAAAGCTCGCCAGTCAAAGTCTATAAGGAACACAATTGTGTTCAAACAAGGAAGAACAGGGTGTATTAGTAACAGGAAGTGGAAGGGGCTTATTATAGGATTTAGACTTGTGCTGTGTGACTATAGAAGCTAAAGAGGCCGGGCGCGGTGGCTCAAGCCTGTAATCCCAGCACTTTGGGAGGCCGAGACGGGAGGATCACAAGGTCAGGAGATCGAGACCATCCTGGCTAACCCGGTGAAACCCCGTCTCTACTAAAAAAATACAAAAAACTAGCCGAGCGAGGTGGCAGGCGCCTGTAGTCCCAGCTACTCAGGAGGCTGAGGCAGGAGAATGGCGTGAACCCGGGAGGCAGAGCTTGCAGTGAGCTGAGATCCGGCCACTGCACTCCAGCCTGGGCGACAGAGCGAGACTCCGTCTCAAAAAAAAAAAAAAAAAAAAAAAAAAAAGAAGCTAAAGAAAGGAAGGCTAGCTTTGAATTGAATAATGTCCAGAAGTAAGAGCACTTCAGTAATACAGTTGCCAGGCATCATAATCTTTGTTCAGGATGTTGGAGGAAAAACATCATGCTGGGGATATCATTGGTAATAAAACAGCAACATACTCAAAAGTCAATTTTGCAGCTACAATATGGCCTTGTTAAAAACATGGTTTATTGTACTCTGACCATTACCAGAGCTATTTTTTCATTTTCTCTCTTTTCTTTCTTTTAGTGATAGAACCACCCACATTTAATAGGGTATGTGACTGTCCAGACTATGCTATTAAACTGTTCATGCTGCTAATTTTGTGTATGTAGCTAAATTCCCATCAATGGGATGAAAGCTGATTTTCATGCATGTGACTTCCATAGTACATTCTTTTTTTTAAAGAAACACCTTTCTCTCCCTCATCCTTTACTTCATTCTATGAACCAAACATATATGCATTTCTGTAAGTCAGTTTTGACCACATATTTCCTAGGAGGTAGTGGAGTAAAAAGTTAGAAGTCTCATAAGATTCCATGACATCCTTGTGGAACATAGCTACCTGTCTACCCTAGATCGTTCACCTTCTTCTGAATAGTAAATGAAAAATAAATAATCTGTCTTCTTTTAGCCAGTAAACATTTGAATCTTTTCATTAGAGTAGCTTGTTTCATACTCAACTAATAACATAGAACAAGATATTGGCTATTGAATTATGAATTCTAACAATAAAATGTTAAGTGCATCTACTATGGATCTAGAAGTTCTTAGTTGTATGATGTGCATTATCTATGACCTTCCATTATGTAACTTGCCAAGTATTTTTATGAATCGGGAAACTATTTGCATAAATACACTGCATAATCATGAAAGACTAAGAAGAAATAATAAAACCCAAAAACCTTAAAAGGACTATAATATCATTATAGATAATTGTAAAATGAAACAGAAAATGAAAAGGAGTTTCACTCATGCTTTGCTGTTTGATGACAAAAGTTTTATTTGTGTTGTCAAATCTGCATTTTTGAAATGAGAACTGTGGACTTGGATGATGTTATGGTCTGAAGGTTTATGTCCCCTCCAAATTCATATGCTGAAATTCCTACCCTAAAGTTGATGCTATTAGGAGTTGGGGCTTTTGGGAGGTGATTAGGTCATTGAGATGGAGATTTTGTGAATGAAAATAGTGTTTTTCTATAAAAAGGCCCCCAAAAGAGCTTATGCCCTTTCCACCTTGTGAAGGCACAACATAAACGCACCATCTATCAACCCAGGATTTGATCCTTACCAGACATCAAATCTGGCAGCATGTTGATCTTGGATTTCTCAACCCTCATAATTGTGAGAATTAAATTTCTATTGCTTGCAAACCATCAAGTTTATGGTATTTTGTTACAGAAACCCAGACAGACTAAGATAGATGGAGAAGAGCTGGTTCATTTCAAATGTAAGTTCTTGGAGAACTTCCTTTGAGTTATATTTAAAAAACGTTCTTTAATCTTCACTGAAGCAAACTGACAAAACAAATTGCTACCTAGTAAATTTCAGTCATTTGATATGTAAAGATTTTTTTTCTATATAATATTATCCATTCTATGAAATACACAAAAATTAAACTAATAAAAATGAATGTCTGAGAACAATATTTATAATTATCACTATAAATATTATAAATATAATTGAAAATACATTTCCTTCCTGAAATATTCCAGTCCTAAAATATTCAACTTGTTAATAATTTTCTTCATCCTACTTCCATATTTTATTCTAGGAAATTTATTACAGAAAATATCACTTTTGGAATATAAAATATTTGTTCACATACTAGAAAATTCTAAAAAAGACTAGGGACAGTAAGAAATTTAAAATGGACATTATTTCCCTGTAATGGTTATTAACTTATACATTCCTGAAATAGAAATTTCACAAATAACAGTAAACATAAATAAAAATAAAGTGAGTCAACTATGAAATTAATCTGTTCTCCTTAGAGCACTGTGAAGCTTATCTACTTTTAATTAAATATTTGACAGAAACTCATGGCCATATTTCTTTGACAAATAAATTGAGAATCCTAAAACCAGCTTAGAAACTTGTTTGTTCTTCAAATTTTTCTAAGGTTATTGCTATACTATTAAAGTTAATTGGTAAAACTTCATAGACCTGGGTGTTCAACAGACTCAAACTAATTTTTAATTCTAATTCTGTGAAGGCTTTGACAATGATAGTAAGTTATCGATGAAACAGGGATTAAACACTTACTTTCTCTTTTCTTCACTTATAAAACCTAATTGGAATAATATTTGTTAATTAAATAGCAGTTACTAAAAGTACATTTGAAATCAATTCAAATATAAATTTTTCAAAAGTAATGAAGCAGTCTCTATGAGTAAGCATCTCCAAGACGTGGACCTTTCTAATTTTTCAATCAAGATTATAGCAATCATCTTCCAAAACCCCATTATTTCTAGAAACACAAGTTTTTGGGCACAAAATATGGTCTCAATTGCTCATTTAACTCAAATGTTTTCTAAGCCAATGGCCACCAACAGAATGAAGAAACACTGTCCAGCTCTAAAATTCATATTTACCACATTTTGAGATTTGTATGACCATTCTAACCTATCGGTATGTTACATAATGCCATATCTGCATTAAGGAGAATAAACAAATGAATAATATTCCCTGTCTATAATCACTACCTCATAAAGAATATGTGCCCTTCTACTGGGTGCAAAAGTCTCAATTTATTAAACTCTTGATGAAAAAAATTGGAAAATTGTTCTCTTAAAATGAGAGAATAAACCATCGTGAAGACATTGTATATTGTTAATAAACTTCTTTGATGTTTTCAGAATATACAAGACAAGTGTTACAATACTAGCATTGTAATTATTTTCCCCAGAATATGCAAAGATCTATAGCTACAATATGATGTCAGACTAATAGTTGGGGTTCATTTTAGGTTTACACTGTAGTACTCAAATTATATTAAAAGAAATCCTGGCTGGACATAGTGATTCACCCCTGTAATCCCAGCACGTTAGGAGACAGAGGTGGGTGGATTACTTGGGGTCAGGAGTTCGAGACCAGCCTAGTCAAATTGGTGAAACCATGTACTAAAATTGGCAAAGGAATGGTGGTGCACACCTGTAATCCCAGCTACTTGGGACGCTGAGGCAGAATGGCTTGAACCCAGGAAGCAGAGGTTGTAGTGAGCTGAGATTGTGCCACTGCACTCTAGCCTGGGGCAACAAATTGAGACTCTGTCTCAAAACAAAAAAAAAAAAAAGAAGAAATCCTAATTGAGAAAAAAATCCATGTTACATGTCACCTGTAATGTAATACATGAACCTAATGAATTGTTTCACTCTTACCCCCCAAAAAATCCTAGCAACTTCTAATGCTGTGCTTTGGATAGGAACTAGGTTGCTGGCACAAAACTGAAAACTCACCACACCAAGACATGCTTTAATGGAAATAATGTCAGCATCTTTCACAAATACAGAATTGTTAGGACTTTCTACTTTTTTTGATGTTAATTTGGCAACAAGATTTTTCAAAAAGTAGTTTATTTATGCTTTGAAATGTCTAGATTCTGCCTGTTGCACAAAATTTAGAAAGTTGGAAAGGACATAAGGCTACCACATTTATAAGAAAACAGTTGAATACTCTTCAAAGATACAACTTTTCTTGAACCCATTTGACGGTTGGAGTTACAGTAAAACTATTAACTCAAAATCTGAATAAATCCAGAAGAACCCAAAGAGTTACAGGACATCAGTTCTTGTGTACTTGAGGCAGATGGGCATCAATGCCATGCAAGCCAGTACGGAGAAAGCCACTGGAATCTAATGAATTGCTAAAGGCTGAGTGTGGGCAATCATGAGAGTGTGGGAACTCTGGGATCCAAAGGCACAGGGGAATTTGCATCCACTCACGAGTTCTCATGCATAGAACTGCAGACTAGGTGGAGAGTTTTGAGAAGCCCTCCCTTATGAGATAGTTTTAGTGGAAAAGAATGACTGCTACTACAAGAAAAGTACAATATCCCACCTGCTCCCCTACAGAGCAAAGGCCTTAGGATACTGGGAAAAGGTAACAAATCTGGTGTCCTTGGGACACGGATGGAGACCTTAAGCTAGGGGAATGAAATAGAAATAAACAAACAAACAAAGAAAAAACAATTCTCTTAGAGAATGGGTAGAAATATATTTTGGACCTGGACCACTAGGAGGGTCTCCCTGCCCCTGGGTTGGGACAAAATCACTGAGAAGACCACGCCCTTGAGACCCAGGGACACAGCACCTGCTATAATGGAGTCCAAACTGGAAGTGAGAACAACACCCTTATCAAACCAGGTAAAGAGCATTGAGAAAGAGAGAACAGCAGTCTACTGTTAAGGGAATGATCAAGAGCATGGAAAGAGATCTTCTCTGAGGCACAGAGGAAAATATATGACCTAAAGCCAAGGGTCAGCAGATATCGAGAAAAACACACTCTGCAAGCCAACCATCCTTACGGCCACCCCTGTTTCAAACTTAAGGTGATTCTACAGATATTTGAGCCTGTAGTTCATTAGGGTACTCATAGAAACAACAATATCCAAACCCAGTTTAGCTCCTAACTACATGGACACAACATTCCACAATAAAGGCCTAGCAAAGGCAAAAATGTAACCACTTCCTAGCATGAGTATTATACTATTTACCTCAGGCTCCACTATCCTACAAAAGATATCTCAATTTAATTTCACTATCAGATTTATATCAATTATCCAACCATGTTAAATAATGTGTGCCCATAAAAACATGGATAGTATAGTATCCTCCTTTGTTTGCCTTATTCAGTAAACATATTAGTGATGGCATATTAGCTGATTAAAATGTATTGAGGCAGATTTTTGGTGATACAGTGTGATATGTACATTCTGTGAAGTTTTAATTCCAGAAGGTATACTACAGGAGAAATGCTAACCCATGCTTATTTATGTATATATGTAGGAATTAAAATTCTTCATGCAAACTATTTGTATTTAAGACAATAAAAATGCATATGTATATAAAATTAAAATAAAAAATAAAGGGCCGGGTGTGATGGCTCACACCTGTAATCCCAGTACTTTGGGAGGCTGAGATGGGAGGATCACTTGAGGTCAGGAGTTCGAGACACGGTGGTGAACATGGCAAAACCCTGTCTCTACTAAAAATACAAAAATTAGTGGGTGTGGTGGCACGTGTCAGTAATCCCAGCTACCCAGGAGGCTGAGGCAAGAGAATTGTTTGAACCCCGGAGGTGGAGGTTGCAGTGAGCTGAGATTGCACTACTGCACTCCGGCCTGGACAACAAGAACAAAAGTCTGTCTCAAAAAATAAATCAATAACAAATAAATTTTATAAAATAAAAAATAACAAAACATGGATCAAATCACTGGTAGCATTAAAATTCAGAATTAAGAACCTGAATTGTATATCAACCTTTTAAATGGTTTTTTACACTTTTTAACATGATCTAACAATTTCTGACTAAATTATTTAGAAAAATATATTAAGAGAATAGATAAATATTCCTACACATAAATACTAAGAAAGAAACTTCAACTATTACTGGGATTCAGTTTGTATAGATATTTACTATAAAATCAGTATTTCTTTGAGAATCAAAGTAAAAACATTATCAAAGTAAAAACAACATTTTTTACCATCACCCTAGAAATGAGACCTTTGACCCATATTTAAAAGGACTTTTTCAGACCAGGCATGGTGGCTCATGCCTGTAATCCCAGCACATTGGGAGGCTGAGGTGGGTGGATTACAAGGTCAGGAGATTGAGACCATCCTGGCTAACATGGTGAAACCCCGTCTCTACTAAAAATACAAAAAATTAGCCAGGTGTGGTGGCACACACCTGTAGTCCCAGCTACTCAGGAGGCTGAGGCAGGAGAATCGCTTGAACCCGGGAGGCAGATGTTGCAGGGAGCTGAGATCACGCCACTGCACTCCAGCCTGAGTGACAGAGCGAGACTCTGTCTCAAAACAAACAAACAAACAAACAAACTTTTCCACCTCCCAAATTTGCTATCTTGGTTTTACCTTTTTATGGTGTTTTCTTTTATTAAATTGATATATTAATCTTCTTTGAAGAATATTGTTATGGTTGTCTTTAGTTTTCATACTGGCAAATTTAAATCAGAAGATACAAAAGAAAAACAGAGATGCCCTTCTAGAATTCAGAAGAAAACGATAAAGATATAAAACTAATGAGGAAGTAAATATTAAATAGAAACAGTAAGACTAAACTATTGATTTATAAGTAAAAACGAAGATTATGTTGGGAGAGAGGGTTAAGGAGTCACTGCTTGGGAGGAGACACAAATGCCTCACTGAGGTGACGTTTATGTCATGATCAAAATGACAGTAGAGAGTCAATCTTGCACAACTCTGGAAACAGTGTCAAAGAGAAGCCACTCCGGGCACAGACACTTACAACTGGAAGTGAGTCTGGCAGAAGAAGGGAGAAAGGGGGGCAGTGTGGCTGTAGAGATTCTGAGGGTGGGGAGCAGGACCTGAAAGGAAAGATCCTGGGCCCTGGGAGATGAGGTTAGTGATCTGCTCTTCTTTGACAACATCACCCCAAAGCTTAGCATCTTTAAACAACAACTACTTACTATTTCACAATTTGTGTGAACCAGAATCTGGGCACCAGCTTAGCTGGGTGTCTGTGGCTCAGGTTCTCTGACAAGGCTGGGACTGTGGTCTCAAATGAACCTGGACTGGGGGAGCTTCAGTTCATGTGAGTATTGGCAGGATTCAGTGTGGACTGAATTCCTCGCTACTCGAGTTCCTCCCTGTCTGTTGGCCTAAGCACTCCCTCGGTTCTCTGGCACGTAAGCCTCTGCATAGGGCACTTTATAACATTGGAGCTCACAACCTCAGTTTGAAAAGTACAACAGAGAGGCACAGAGAGAAACAAGAGAGAAAGAGAGAGAGACGGAGACAAAGACAGAGACTAAGGAAGGAAACACAGGACAGACCAAGAATGTGCAAAATCACTGCTGTTTTTGTAACAAAATCTTGGGAGTTGCAATAGACAATGTTTTTCTCCCCAAAATGCATATGTTGAAATTCTACCCCTCAATGTAATGGTATTAGGAGATGGGAGTTAATTAGGACCTGAGAGTGGAGCTTTTATGATTAGGATTACTGCCTTTATCAAAAAAAAAAAAAAAAAAAACGGAGCACTCCCCCAATCTCTGCCAGGTGAGCATACAACCTGAAGTCTGCAGTGTGCAACTCAGTAGAGTCCTCACCAGAGCCTGACCATGCTGCCACCCTGATCTCTAACTTCCAGCCTCTAGAATTGTGAGAAATAAAATTGTGCTGTTTGTTTAATTTATTTATTTCTTTTGAGACGGAGTCTCGCTCTGTTGCCCAGGCTGGAGTGCAGTGACCGGATCTCAGTTCACTGCAAGCTCCACCTCCCAGGTTTACGCCATTCTCCTGTGCCGTTTATTAAAATATGCATATATATTGCTTTACGTGTAAAAATTTGAAACTTTAAATGAAAGGAACTTTTCAATCATTAATGTACACCTATAATAAGGACACAAAGAAAAGTGTGCATATAGGTATACATAATTATATATGTGACATACTTGATGTAATGTTATTGTATAATACAGAATATATGTAATAAATATAATAATCATATATGTAATTATAATCGGTTATATAATTTCAAATACCTAATATATAACTATATAATATACTCATGTATGTAGTTAAATAAATAAATTTATGCATTTAAAACACATTTACGTAGCTGACTATATATGTATTATATATACTATAAGTGTGATTATACAGGCCAGGCGCGGTGGCTCACTCCTTTAATCCCAGTACTTTGGGAGTCCAAGGCTGGTTGATCACAAGGTCAAGAGATCGAGACCATCCTCGCTAACATGGTGAAACCCTGTCTCTACTAAAAATACAAAAAATTAGCCAGACGTGGTGGCAGGTGCCTGTAGTCCCAGCTACTCGGGAGGCTGAGGCAGGAGAATGGGCATGAACCCAGGAGATGGAGCTTGCAGTGAGCGGAGATCACGCCACTACACTCCAGCCTAGGCGACAGAGTGAGACTCCACCTTAGAAAAAAAAAAAAACTGTGATTCTACAGCTTGTATAAAATATATAATGTGATTGTATAATGTGTACATCATTATATATAACTTTGTATATTTATAATATATTTAATTTGCAAAGACCATGTGAAATTTTAATTTCATGTAACTTAGTTTTGATTTTCTTAATTTTTAAAGTTTAATTTTTATTGCTATTGTTGGTTCATTGCCTCAGTGTCATATCTACAAAGTCTTTGCCTAACCCATGGTGACTTAATTTTTAAATACTGTACAAAATCTGGCAAGATTTATTTTTTGCATATGGTTGTACAGTTTTTCCAGTGCCATTCATTAGCAACCAATTTATTCTTTCTTCATTGAATAATTTTCATACCTATATTGAAAATATATTGTCTATATAAGTATGGATCCATTTCTGTACTCTATTCTTTTTCAACAATCTATGTCTAGCATTTCTCAAATGCTACACTACCTACTGTTATAGAGTAATTCTTGAAAACAGGTAGAGTTCATCCTCTAGATTTGTTCTTTTTCAAAATTGCTTTTTTTTATTTGAGTTCTTTTTCTTTATGTACATTTTAGAATCAGTTTGGACATTTCTACCAAGAATTCCTGCTGAGATTTTACTTGTGATTGCCTTGAATTTATAGATAAGTTTAGAGAGATATTACTTCATAACAGTATTTAGTCTTTCAATCCAATAACATGGCATATCTTCCCATGTATTTAGGATCTCTTTGACTTCTTTATTCAGAAGTTCTCAGCATGCAGATCGTTTTTGTATTTTCTAAAAGGTATACCCTAATGTTTCTATGTTTCATGACGCTAGTGTAAAAAAAGTCTTATATTAAAGTTTAATTTTAATGGTTAATTATAGACATATGAATGAATTTTGTATATTGATCTTTTATCATGCAATTTTGCTAAACTCACAGAGTTTTTGTATCATTATTGATAATCATTGAGACTTTTACAACAATGACCACGTTGTCTGCTTATAGAGTAGTTTTATTTCTTTTTTTAAAATGTTTGCACCTGTTATTTCTTTTCCTTGTTTTATTGCACTGAGACCTCCAAAACAATGTTAAATAGGGGTGATGTGACAAATCATTCTTGCCTTGTTCCTGATCACAGAGGAACTCTGCAAGCGTTCACCTTTTTTTTTTTCTTTTTTTTTTTTTTGAGACGGAGTCTCGCTCTGTCGCCCAGGCTGGAGTGCAGTGGCCGGATCTCAGCTCACTGCAAGCTCCGCCTCCTGGGTTCACGCCATTCTCCTGCCTCAGCCTTCCGAGTAGCTGGGACTACAGGCGCCCGCCACCTCAAATGTTATTTATAAGGTTTTTCTTTGTAGATACTCTTGATCAGGTTGAAAGCGTTACCTTTCTTGTTTGCCTAAATGGATGCTGATTTTTACTTAAAGCTTTTCAGCTTGTATTGAGATGATCCAATTGCTTTTCTTTCTGTTAAACTGGTAAATTTCCTTGATTAGTTTACAAATATTAGAAAAAGTCTTCCATTTATAGAACAAATTCTACATGGTCATATGTATTATATTTTTATAATACATATGGTTGGTTTGATTTTCTAGTATTTTCTTGGGCTTTCATGTGTCTGTGTTCATGAGGATATTGGTCTCTAATTACTCAGTCTGGTTTGATAACTGTGTAAAGCTTACCTCATACAATAAATAGGGAAGTGCTTCCTCCTCTTCTATATTCTTCCATCTCTTCAATATTTATAAAGTGTTGGCATTATTTCCTTCTTAAATGTTTGTTAGATTTTATCAGTGAAATGATCTGATCATGGAGGTTTCTTTATAGCTAGATATTTAGATATAAATTATTTTTTCAGAGATATTATAGTCTAGTAGCTGTATACTCTGATTTAGAATGTGAGATCAGATGTCATCTTCCAATATAATGTAAAAGATAAGAAATTTGGATTCACTAATTTCTGAGTGGAATTTTTTGCTCATCTATCTGGTTTAGACCCATTAAAGACTGCATGCACATCTGAGCAACCAGAGTAGTAGAAATAAATTTACCAAGTATTTGATTAAGTAAATTGATCATCACAATTTAAAGAAAAACTGTATAAATTAATTAAATTATGCATAGAGATACTGAAAAGCTATTTAATAAGACTATGTAATAACATTGATTTTTAATTTCCCACATAAATGAATTATTCAAAATAAAAATTATTGCTTTATTACTTTTATATATATATTCAATTTTATGGATGTAAATTTACATAGCTTTGGTTTTTCCTGGGCAATTACCATTTATTGTGGGGTGAAAGGTACCCAAAATGTAAAATGTAGAAAAGGTTAACCAAAAGTTAAATATTTTCTGTTAAAAAAAGGAAAAGTCAAATAAATATTAGGCAGGTAATTTAGTTCAGGTAAATAGAGTAGGTAAATAATACCATTATCAATGCAGTTAAAATATTTTGGTAGATCATTTTTGTTCAAGATAAAATGGAAACAGCTTGATTTCAGCCTTGGAGTCTGATTTTACAAAGAGTCATAAAATAAGTAGAGAGACAACTAGCAATCCTTGTTTAAATCATGCTTTTCTTTCTTTACAACTTGCCACTTACTTGTCATGTTAATGACATCACAAAGTCCCTCATAAAAGTCAAATATAGCTTAAAGGTGTCCCTTATTTCTCTAAATTAGAATAAATATTTAATTAAGTAAATTGAAGTGAGAAAGAAAATCTTTTTTTTATTTTCAAATACTTTATAGAGTAAGTGCAATTTTTTTCACAAATACATTATGATTTCCAAGAGACTTTCAGTTCTGAAAGCTAATTGCTATGAGATAGATTTTGTACCTAAAATTTATTTATTCATCAATATTTAGCAACTTTTTATCAGACATTGTTTTAGGCACAAAGGTTAAATAGCAAAAATGACAATACTTTGCTTTACACAATGAAGTGGATAAGAGAGAGAGACAAACAGTAGTTAAAATACAGTAATATTTAACTCTAATATCCTAAAGACTTAGAACATAAACATCTCAAATCCAATTCTTTCCATCTCTCACTCTGCTTTGTTTATAGTATTTTCATTTTATTTTGTTTTCGGTTACAGCCTTTAATAAGTACAAAGGAATTTGTTGGAAACCAAAAAAGTTTACATCCTCATTTCTAAAACTAAAAATAAAACAACATAAATAGTTATTGTATGTTTATTTAAATTTAATCTTTGTGTAAATAGTTCATTGAGTTTAAGCCACATAGTTTTTCCTATACTGAGATTACGTTTTCTTGTCTTTTGATACATTTGATAGTGTATTTAAATATAACACATTTGATAATGTATTTTAAAAAGTAAAGTGTATAAAGATTGATATGATTATCACCGGCAGTCACAGTGCTTTCCAGAATGAAAGTCTTTGCTTTTGCAGATGGTTACTGATTTTTGTTTTTCACTTTTTTATTTTGATACTTTATCCTCTTAATTTCTGAGATCTGATGTTCTGTATGAATAAATAAGAAAAACATGGATGCTTCTTATTTTCTCCTTATTTCATACTTGTACAATAATTGTAACAGAATAAGATCATGGGGTTTTGAGTTTGAAGTTTTGCCTGTGTTTGTTTGTTTTTTTTTTTTTTTTCTATAAGTTCATATTTTATTCACTTGAGTTATTGTAATCGAAGTATTTCTTTAAGATAATACACATGAAATAATCTGTAATTCACTATATGATTTTTTATGTTTTTTTAATCATGTCTTCATTTCTCATAGTGAATGGCATGCCTGACATGTAAATTGGTAAATGTTAGACAGAGTTACTTAGTAAACCTGAACAAAATAAACCTTTCTAAAATCTGCTGATGTTAGGAAAGTTACCCTATCAAATCAGTGAGGGGAAATTTATTTTTTTTACTTAGCTTAAAATATTTGGACAGGCTGCTATTATAAGAAATGTAAGTTTAAAATTTTAGAAGTAATTTCACTTGAAACCTCAATAGACATACAATCATTATATTTCATATAGCCCAGCACTGATATTTAAAGTCTAGACTCCTTAAAGGTCAGGTCTAATGCCTTCACTATAATGAAGACTTTTTTGAACTCTTCCAACCCACTTGATTTACCCTAGCTAACAGCAGTTTCTATCTCTGAAACCCCATTATGGTACATTAGATTCCTCTTATCTCCCTTTTCCTGTTTTATAAATATTTGTGTATATTTGCCAACCATCTTAATAATACTCTTCCAGTGTTCCAAACATTACTTAATGTGTTAGCAAGTTTTTCTTGTTTACATATGATTACCTCAGTGAATAACAGAAAGAACTTAGAGTTTGCTTAAATATAAACACCATCATAAAATAGATTAACATTTGAAATGAGTGTATGAGAAAAGCAGGAGAGAGAGAAAAAAAGAAAGATGATAGAAAACATGAAATATGATTAGAAGAAACCAGAAATGATAACACAAATATTGATGATGTAATTTCCTCAGTATTCGAACAGATCATAACAAATTTTGTTTTATGCTCTCTAGTAGTCTCTGCCAAATGAGTCAGACTTAGTTATGTAATTTCCAGTGTTCATAAATAACATCAAACCAGTTGTCCACAAAGCTCGCATAAGTTTCTTACATTGAGAGTGTAAATATATTTATCTCATGGGTCTTCGTGTATAGGGTACAGGAAAGTAAAGGATATCACCTCTCCTTGTTACAATATTTAAGGCAATAAGTTTCATCCATTTGTCCTTTCAATATAGGCCCAGAGAAAGATGGGTCAGACGTGGTTTGGCTATGTCCCCACCCAAACCTCATGCTGAATTGTGATAATGCCCATGTTTCAAGGGTAGGGCCTGGTGGAGATTATTGAATCATGGAGGCAGTTTCCACCATACTGGTTTCATGGTAGTGAATAAGTCTCACGAGATCTGATGGTTTGATAAATGGAATTTCCCCTGCTCAAGCTCTCTTTCTGTCACCATGTAAGACATTACTTTGCTCCTCATTTGCCTTCTGCCATGATTGTGAGGCCTCCCCAGCCATGTGGAACTGTGAGCCATTAAATCTCGTACCTTTATAAATTACTGTGTCTAAGGGTATGTCTCTATTAGCAGTGTGAGGACAGACCAACAAAGGGTCTATTCAGGGAGGTAGTTCAGTATAATCAATTTTATGATCAAAATCATGGCATTTTACGAATAAATTTCTGCTTACCTTGCTTAATCCAAGTATAGTTAGTAGAATACTTAATCTTCCTGTTTTCAATTTTTTATTTTCCTACATGATCTCCTGTATACTGACACTACAAACTACCTTTATATTCCAATCTAGACTCCTAGACATCAGCAGATGAAAAAAATTCTAAGCAATTATAAATCGAGCTACCCAATGCTACCTAGCAACTGTGGAGTAATCTTTGTGAAACTACCATATTTGAATATTTTATTGAATTTTTTTCATATTTTTAAAATGGAAAAAAAGAGCAAGTTTTAATATCAGTGATCATAAAGTAGAGGTTTCACATAGTTAGGACATTTAATTGGAATAATCCAAGTAGTACTATTTGAAAAAAGAAAAAGATATCTTTAGGTGTGATTAAATCTGAAAAAATTCTCCTCGATCTATGGCTCAATGAACTTAAGTAAACTGATCATGGTTTGAAGTGTGAAAAAATATGCATGGATTCTCAGAAATACATATTATGGTATTAAAAAAAGAAAGATATAATTTGGGATCTTTTCACATGTTTTAGATCTCTGGAAACATAAAAGTTTAAAACTGGAAGACTAACTCTATTACTCATTATCAGGACTACATTGCGTTTCTTGCTCTCTGGTTTCCAAAGTGAAAGATGAATAAATTTGAGAGACAACAATTCAACTGTATACCCAAGAAGATTCAGTGTGTGTGTGTGTGTGTTTGTGCACGCAAACATTTCAGATATAAATGTAAATATTATCCATTACCCTTTTTGTCTTATTTTCTCATTCCTTAAAATAGGCATTTTTGAAAAACAGAAAAAAAAATACTAGAAAAGAAATTTATGAGAATGTATATATTAAGTTTATGAGATGAGGAAAATTATTAAAATAATATGTTAAGGCAAGTATCTTCAATATCAGAAAAAGTAATATTGAGAATTTGGATTAAACTTGAAAATAGTTAAAGATATTAAGAGACATGATATAACTAAAATAATAATAATAAATGAGTCCATCCTAGCTTTTTGGTGATTTAAAATATATTTAGGTGTACAGCATAAACATAAAATTATCAGTGCAATTTAGAGCAAAAATTACTAGTGAATAAGACATTTGATTATATCGATCCTTACAGTACTTACATCTTGAATACACAACTTGTCCTAAAGGGAAAGCATCTGATATGACTATCTCTAATCATAATTGATTACTGATTAATAATCTGTAAGCAAATGAATTCATCTGCATCAGATATAAATTTCTATCATGAACTGGCAATCAACAATTTATAAATAAATATGCATATATGTGTATATGTATACGTATGTTTTGTTTTTGTTTTTGTTTTTGTTTTGAGACGGAATCTTGCCTCTGTCGCCCAAGCTAGAGTGCATTGGCTTGATCTCGACTCACTGCAAGCTCTGCCTCCCGGGTTCATGCCATTCTCCTGCCTCAGCCTCACGATTAGCTGAGACTGCAGGTGCCTGCCCCCACAGCTATTTTTTTTTTTTTTTTTTGTATTTTTAATAGAGGCGGAGTTGCACCATGTTAGCCAGGATGGTCTCAATCTCCTGACCTTGCAATCCGCCTGCCTCGGCCTCCCAAAGTGCTGGGATTACAAGCGTGAGCCACCGTTCCCGGCCTATAAATACATTTTCAATTATAACTTAAGGTTATGAAAAACATTACATATTCTTTTATCTACAATTTATCTTTACTTTTGTTTTTTACTTTATATTTTTTACTTTAACCAGGATATTTTTAGAAAGTGTACATTACCAGAAAATAAAGATACTTTACTGCTTCTCAAGGATTGGTTATACCAAATGGATAAAGTATTTAGGAAAGAAAAATTCCATTAGAAAAGATGTCGCTAGCTGATTCATAAATGAAGCATTTCTTTTTACCAGTATATTAGCTAAAATGAAATTATATTTGTGTTTTTCAGATATGATTTCAAGGAAACAACGTTTGCCTTTTAAAAGTGGAATGTTTTTCATAATTGTGAAGGGAATATTGAGCATGTCTTAAAAGAACAACAAAAATAATATGGTTTATTAATTTTAAAATTGCTGTAGACCTCTGCATTTTCTTAAAATCTTTTCCCTCAGAGAATGTTTTCTTTAATTGTTGTTTGTATGCTGAAAACTACTAAATTTGCTTTTCTAATTTTTCTTCTCATCTAAACTACTACGTCCCAAACTTTCCATTGTACATTTTGTCTAGTATCATTTTCTTACCTAAGCCACAATATGCCTAACAAAATGCCACACAGTTTCACATGAATGTGCTTCTATGTTTCAAAGTCCACAGTTCTGAAACCAAATTCAGTATTCAGTATTCTTTCTCTCAACTTGCTTCTAAATTATTTCAAGACCTTTTAAGTGCTACTATTTCTAAAGTAACCATCCTCAATACCTATTTAACAGCTTTCATTAGATAGGTGACTTCATGTTAGATCTTGCATGAAGCTTCAGCTGTTAAGCTTTTCCCATTCTCAGAATTTCTATAGAATTTTAAAAATATATTTAATATTAGGTAATTTTGTTTTGTTCCCTAATGGTTTTATATATGTGGATTTAGCTATGAACATTGCGTGATAAATGTCTTACCTAAATAACTTTTCATCTTAACAAAATTATGCTAAGTATAACCCATAACTCCGGTTTTACCAATGATTTGATGAGACTGAGAATAATACGCCTATTTCAAAGTTGTACAGAACTTTGGTTTAATTCTACTCTGATGTATAATTTGTAAAACTTTCTACAATTATATTTTCTCCTAATAGATGGAACATTTTATTTCTCTTTAAACCGTATCCAACTCTGAAAATAAAGTAGATAATGAATAGCTGTTGGTAGATTAGTAAAGAAAAATCAGTCTTGCAAACATGAAGCTATTCCTTTTTATTGCTGTTGCTGTTTGTTTTGTTGTTGTTTTCTGAGACAGAGTGTTGCTCTATCACCCAGGCTGGAGTGCAGTGGCGTGATAGCGGCTCACTGCAACCTCTGTCTCCCAGGTGCAAGCTATTCTTCTCACCCTCCCGAGTAGCTGGGATTACGGGCTCCCACCATCACGCTCAGCTAATTTTTGTATTTTTAGTACAGACTGGGTTTCTCCATGTTGGCCAGGCTGGTCTCAAACTCCTGACCTCAAGTGATCCATCTGCTTCAGTCTCCTAAAGTGCTAGGATTACAGGTTTGAGCCACCACGTCTAACCCTCAAAACTATTCTATTTGATGGTAAATAAAGCAACACCATTCTGAGGGAATAATAAAATCATTGTCTATATATGAATATATTCTAGGTTATTTATTGATGCAAAACCCACTGAATCATAGATAATAAACACAAAATAATAAAACATAAAATCAAAAGGCTGACTGCCAAATGTCACCATAAGAAAAGATAAGACAAAATATTTAAGAAGGTGTTAAAAATGACATCTTTGTTTAGTTTTAAATTTTGTATAATGCCTCTTGTATATTATTACTAGTTAATGTCATTATTATAGTGAAACATCTAGCTCAGGAAACACCGAAGTTTGTTCAAGATATTCTCTTTTATCTTCAATAGAGATTGGCTAAATGAAAATCATAGTTATAAAATCTCAAAAATCGTTCCTATTAATGGAAAGATCCCAGACATGGGAAACAAGGACTATCTCTCATGATAAAAGGGAGCACAGAGTTTTTTTTCCTTACTCTCAGCAGCAACATTAACTGCCAGAGATAATTCACTGCGAAGCAGTGAAGTTGTGGGTCTAGCAGTGCTGATAGAATCCTAACAAGATCATTTTCAGGGTATTATCATAGCTGTGTCTGGCACTACCTAGCATCCTTTAGTTTCTACCCATTTTCTGAATGTTTTGTTGATACTAAGAGATGAAGTCTGGTCCCTGATTAAAGAAAAAAAAAAAAAAGCCATGCAAAAATTAACTTTATGATCTCAGTAAGCATCCATATCGCCTGAATATAAACAATAACGGAAACAAAGAATTACTAGAACATCTCCTCAAAATATTGGAGAATGAAAAAATATTCAGTTCACATAATGATGTTCAAAATACACTCTAATTTCTCAAAGTCTGTTTAGAAAGTTCAAATGTCACACAATTTATTTATCATGTAACAATACACATTTATTTTAAATTAGTGATATCCTCATAGGGAAACAGTCCTTTTCACAACACGCAGTTAAACAGGACATTTTGTCCTTGGCAATTTCCAGTGACTGCCTCCAGTCACCTGGGCAACTATAGTGTCTAAAAGCTCACTGAGAGACACTTGAGCCACAATCCAGGTGAAGGACCATGAAAAGGTTTAGCTTTTAACCTTGCAGGTCATTAGAAATTCAGAGCAGCATCAGTTAACACAAATATACCTACACTGAGGAGGAAGCTTACAAATAAGAAATGCTATATGCCTGTATCGATCAGTAGTTCAGGGTGATTAGCAGTTCCATAAACAGCTCATTTCACATCATTGTCATGTCCCTTCAGTCTGCTTCTCAATCCCCTGCCTCACTTCATTTTTTCCACTTCTACTTGTTAATTAAAGTGTTTATTTAAAAAAGTATATATTTGATATAAAGCTAATTTTCCTTAACCTTGGAATATAGGCAGAAATTTACAAGTTTGTCTCTGGAGCTGGATCACATGTTTATTTGAGAAGGACTATACACTAATGTGACCTAATTATCTTTGTGTTTCTAAAGTGCCTGTACTTCATAAGCAATTAAAGGAAGTTTATGTTAAAATCATGCAACTTTAAAACTGGGTCTATTGATAAGAATTGTATTTCCTAACACTCCATAAGTAAGTTGAAGTTGAAGATAAATAATAGTTAAAATGTAAGATAACAGCATGCTAACAATTATGATATTGTGAAGTAATGATCAGTTTATTTGGTTGTATCTGCAATTACAATCTAGTTGTTTATTTACTTAAATTTTAATCAGTTAGGATCTATATGTGAGCATGGGCCATTTTGTGTAGCTTAGTATTTGTGCTACTGCTCAATAACAGAGAACATTATATAAACATTTTTAAATTGATGAAATTCTTATTCAGCAGGACTATCACATTCATAAATGTGAAAATTTGAAAGTGTTTAATGTGAAAATTCAATTGAACTTTTTCTTTATATATAAAAGAAAACAAAACCTAAAATCAAAACTTTTTTGAAAATGCCTTTTTATATTAATTGTGTCAGCCTACAAAAACAACTTTTTCATTCTGCTTTATTAGTATGATAATATTTTGAGAAGTCTGGGAATCCAGGTACATAATAGAAGAAATAATGGTCTACTATTTGTTATACCTCACTTGATTTTGAACTATTACTCAGTAGCTTTATTTCATTCCTGAAAATTAAAACAATTTTCTGTTTCATTCTTGCTAAATGAGAAAAAATAAAAGAGTAAAACAAAAGAGAAAAAGCAAAACAAAAGGAAAGAGAAAGAAAGAAAAGAAAATGAAGAAAAACAGACATCATATTGAGATGTGTCTTCTTATCTAATTAAATGACGCTCCCATCAAATTATTTAAACCAATGAAATATGCAAATAATTATTTATCTCTCCCCCAAATCCTTAAGGGATAATATTCTGCATATTTAAAGTATGAAGCTCTCTATTGCTCTCCAATTGAAGATAGTTAATTGGCTGAAATTATACTCAATTACCTACACCAACTTTCTTCTGAAAACATTCTTACTTTGCTTGAAAAGCAAGCATCTGATTTTGATCAGCTGTAATTATCATCTTACAAGAGGATTAAGATTAATGAATGCCTATACAATATTTTATGTCATTAACTTGTTGATTCCATTTATGATACTTCAGAGAATATGATTCAATATTATTCGGAATTTCTTATAAACAAAATTTTTACATAGAAATCAAAAGCTATTAATGAAGAAGAAAATGAGAAGATAAAAAGAGTGATTGCAAGGACAAGTCTCACTGAACTTAAAGTCTACAAAGTGCATATTTAAATGATAGAAATAAATGGTAAAAACAAAAACACCTAGATGAGTCACATGAGTTTTTAAGATCACTATGTGGAGTCATAAGTTCTAAATTAGAAGCTTGTGAAAATTACTAAAACTCATAAACTACATTTGGATTGAAAAATGAATAAAGTATTATTATTTTTGGCAAATGGTAAAATAATATTATATGTAATATTATATGACAGACACTACTTTATTCCTTTTATAGGGGATTATCTTCTCTGGCAAATAAAATAACTTTCTCACTAAAATAATACGGTGGAAGAATAAATCTCAGTATAGCTGAAGATATACAAGAGTGCCTGGCTTCCATAGTATGGGATTAAATCTCATATTCTGGATTAGCTGTATCTCAGATTACTTCAAAATTATAGAAAAAATGCTAATCATCCATTGTGGTAGAAAGATAAAGAGATGGTGCTGTCAAAATGAGTACATATTTTTTCTTTCAAAGAAAGAACTAAAATTAAATCTATGAATCAAATACTATTGACTTTGCATATTGATCCAGCTTAAAATTTCATAACTGTTTAGGAGCATTTCAGTGATTTTTGTTCAAGCTGATTTAATGAGGAAAAAATCTGGAATATATTATTTGGAGAATATTAAAATAATTTGGGATAATATGATATCAGGAAAGTATCTTTGTTGGATTCATCAAGTCATTTATGAATAACATCAATTCCATTTAAGCAACATTTTTAAGTGGGATGAATGAGAGAATCAGGAAGAATTCAAGTGTCCCCATATAAGCAATTAAAAATGTATCTGGTGATAATTTTATGGGCAATATGAAAGATATATTATGTCATCATAAAATTAGGGGTTCCATAACCATTAGAAGAGCTATACTTAAAGTGAGTGAGTTTCTAAGCTCACACAAGCCTGAAAGGTACTATAACAAAATTTATAAATAACATGAAATTGCTATTTCATAAATACATTTTATATAAAACAATCCAAATAAGAATTGTGTACTTCAGACTGAAAGTGTAACAAAATGTGATAATATCTTCTGTATCCATTCTGTTTTTTGCACTAAAGCCCTTTTATCCTTTTTGTTTAACTCAGATATGCATTACTTCATGCCTTCATTCTTATGGCCTCATAACTGGTCTCTCTGATCTTATAAGTTGACTCCTCTCCATTGCCCTTGATAATGAAGTGATGTTTCCAAGACTTACTACAGCAAATAAGCACATGACAAGATGTTTGACATCATTGGTCATTAAAAAGCTGCAAATTAAAGCTACAATGAGATATGAACACAAACCTTTTAGAATGTGTAAAATTAAAAAAAAAACTCATCATAACTGATGATAGTAAGGATGTGGAAGAATTGAACTCTGTACAATCACTTGGGGAAATAGTTTAGAATTTTTAAAAACTTTAAAATACAAGTACCATGTTACCAAGCCATTCTATTCCTAGATATTTGCCCAAAGGAAATGAAAGCATAGATTTCTATAAATACTAGTAAATAAACGTTTGTACCAGTTTTGTTTGTAATAGCTGAATACTAGAAACAACCTAAATATCCATCAAAAACTGAATTGATAACACATTGTGTTATATCCATACAATGGAATACATCTTAATGAAAAAAAAAAAAAAAGAAGAAGAAACTGAATGAACTATGAATGGACTTGTAGGGGATCAAAATCACCATGCTAAAATATGCCATGTTGGCAAAACAATTATTTTAAGCTATAGGCAAATGAGAATCATCAGATGCAGAAAAAAGTTTTCTCAGAGCTTCCCTTATCTTACTAAAAGCAGAAACATCTGAAAAATGAGGAGTGCCATAAATATCCTAGCTCAGGGAAGTTTTATGGTCATAAAAAGAACAGAAAGTCAGGGCTGTATGGACCTTCACAGGTAAACCAATCAGTTTCCATTCCATCACCCCATGTATTAATATTTATCTTCCCAGTTTGTTGCCTTTGAAATCATAAACTCCCTTTTCTCTAAAAACTTACCATTCCTTTGTTAAGTTGGTATGTAAGGCCAAGTTCTAGCCAATCCTTTCAATTACTCATCTTTTAATACTTCCATAATGCATGTTAATAATTTTTTTTGTTGTTTTTCTCTTGTCAATCTGTCCTTTCTTAATCAAATGTGCAGGGCCTCCAGTGAAGAATTTAAAATGAATAGAGAAAACAGAATGTTTCCTTCCCAATACATTCACAGCATGGATTAAACAAAAATGAATATATAGAGTAGGACTGCATTTATATAAAATACTAGAAAATGAAAACTAATCTTTAGTGAGAGAAAGTAGATCAATTTTTGCTAGAGCAAAGTGTGCTAAGGAGAAGGGTAGAAGAAAGAGTGAAAGATTATCGAAGTATATAAGGAACTTGTGGAGGTGATAGGAGTATTCATTTTTTGTTGTTGTGGTGGTTATATTCATAGGTATATGTATTCATCAAAACTTATTAACTTGTATACTAAAAATATGGTCTGTTACATGTCAGTTATATCTATCTAAGTCTGTTAAAAGTAGAATAAAAAGAAGAAACAGTAATAAAAGCCAGCCCTCTAAATTGCAAATCCATGGGAAATTTGAGACTTTCAGCATGTTGCTACAAAAAAAATTTCCTGGAAAATAAAAATTATCTAGGACATTATCACCACAGTTAAACACTGTTAATTAGACCTACTAATCTCAGCAGTTAGATAGAAAAAAGAAAACAAAGTTACTAGCGTAGGAAAAGGTTCTACTGAGATGTTAACTGTAGATGAAATTAATATATACCTGGAAAATACAAGGAAATCAAAGAAAACAGTTAAAAAAATTAATAGTGATAGTTGACTACAATGCTAATAAAATATTAATAGTAATTTTAGAAAATATAATGGAAATATAAATATTTAGAAAAGATTCTTCATTAAAAAAACAAATTCAAAATAAAGTGAAATAACATGTAGGACCTAACTTAAGAAAACTCTAGTACTATTCTCAACGACATATAAGAAAACGTGAATATGATAGTCTTTTTTGATGGTAAATTTTATTAAATATATATCTTTAATATACACTGTGTAACCTGAATAAGCTAAACTACCTTGGTGCTGGCAGCAGCATAGAGTTGTATTTAATACACACACGCATACATACTCATATAATCATATACACCATCATATATATACACACACAATTACACATACACAAAAGCACTGAGAATTCCAACTTCAGAACTTTTGAAGAGTAGAGATTAATGAGAGAATTATTTTTCTCAACACACACAAAATGTCCGAAATATACGATTTAACCATTTATTCTCCATATCACAAAACAGCTGTTTCCACTCACCGCCTGGTCCCATTTTCTTTTCTAGGTCTGCATTCAAATACTAATCTGCTCTTTGGAACACCTCTTCAGCTGTCAGACCACTTTTGCTCGAAGACTGGCCCGATTTGCTTTGTCTGTCAAATTTACCTGTACTAAATCCAGATTCCAGAGAACTTGAAACTACTTGTAAAAACGGGGTGCCCAGAAATCCCTCAGAATTATATTCCCTCCTCATCCAGGAGGATATGCTTTTTGTTTTGATTTGTGTGTGTGTGTGTGTGGTGCGTTTGGAATACTGTAGTCTAATTTTTATTCCAGTACACACATCTTACAAAAGTGTAAAGGCACTAGTTAAATAATATAAAAAATTAGATAAAAATAAAAAAAAATTACAATACATATGTGATGCAATATTTTATTCACATTAAAATATAACAAAATGTAATGTTAGACAATATTGTACACTGTGTAAATTGTATAGCATACTTATATTTTTATTATGTGAAACAATGATAAGCCAAAGGAAACTAAATCTACTCAATGAAACATATAAACAACATAAAACTAAAACAAATAGATGTAGATAAGGAATACAGACTGTTCACTTAATATTTGTTTTCCTGGCTACTGTTGGTCATTAGATAGTCGTCTGTGTCATGATCAAATGCATCTGTATCTAGGCTTCCAAAGTTCTGGGAAGCCATGGGCTCTCATGGACTTTATCCCATGATTAAAGACAGTCTCAAGAGCTGTAAAACAAGTGAGTAGTTGATGATACTTTTTGTAAATCTTGCCAAGCTGGAGGCAGATTCAGAGAAACACAAAAGGTCCTACTAGGACTTAGGTTCTGGCCTTCAAGAAGGCCCCATAACTGGGAGTGATTAACACAGGAACAGAAAACCAAATATCACATGTTCTCATATAAAAGTGGAGCTAAATATTGAGCACACATACACATAAACATGGGAACAATAGACACTGCAGTCTCCTAGAAGGGGGAGGGAGGGAGAGAGATGTGGGTCAAAAAAGTACCTATTAGGTACTATGCTCACTACCTGTGTGATGGGATCTGTTCCCTAAACTTCAGCATTATACAACAACCTGCACATGTATCCCCTGCATATAAAACAAAAGTTGGAATTTTAAAAATTAGAAAACAAAAAGAGGAGAAAAATAAGTGGCTACCATGGCAATGTTCAGGAGCACAATCAAATTTTAATTTCATAGTAGAGTTGTCAGGGTTACCCTGGGAACCAAGTAACACAGACATCATTGAGTCCCTTGGTATCAGATTCCCAAAAATCACAATTCTAGCAAATAGGAATAAGTGAATATGATATTCTAATCCAAAATTATACTTTGTTTCTATATCAAAAGACTCAGTGTTATAAAGATACTGATTATTTCTGTGTTGACCAGAAAAATCAATATAATCCCATTTAAACAAATTTTTAAGCTGGTAAAATGACACCGAAATGTAACACTGAGATTTTCTGGTGTTTCCACAGCCACGCTCTATTATATAGGTAGAAATTTGGGGAATGCTAATATTTCTTCAAAGTCTGTAATATTACTAAACTCAGAATACACAACAACATAGATCAAAGTGTAATGTGAAATAAGAAATAACAGACATGTATTCTAAATCTTCCTTTAAGTTACCATATGTGTTATCTAAGACTTCTTTAATTTTCCATAGGTTTAAGTAAAATGATAAAGATATGATATGAACAGGGCACATGTTCACCTGTTATAGCATTCTTTTCATCTGATAACTTTGAATTGCAGCTAAAAATCAGTTTATTATTGTCAGAAAGTTTAACTTAACACTGTATTGAAATAAAATAGTAAATAGTTTGCATTTGATACATATCTTCCAATGTCAGTGCATTCAAATACTTGAGAAAATATTTTGCTGCTACCTTCTTTTTGCAAAAATTAAATAGTAATAAAATATTTTCAAGGGGTAATTCATATTTGAAATGAAAGAAATAAAAATGTATACAAATTCTGATTCAAAACCATATTTTACTACTTTAGAATGCAGAATTCTACTATCTTAGCTCAATATGATTACAATTATTGGAGCATTGTGGTGGTGTCATAGTTCAACTAAATGAAAAGAAACTAGTAAATCCTCTTCTGTGCAGAAGTAGGATACTCCCCAAGTAGGACATTTCTTAATTTTTGAATGTGCTACACTTCATTAACATACGTAGTGTTTTATTTATAACAAACAAAATAGATTATTATATTTCTAAGCAATTACTTGAGAATTCAAGTATAAACTGATATCCAGAGCTTTTAGCAAGTTCATTTTCAAGAATATTTACTGAGCCCCTGCTTTGTTTTAGACAATTTATTACAGACTACATGAATCATTTTATGAAAATTTCACAACATCCTCTGGGTTTAGGCTCTATTGTCGTCTCCAGATTACAGAAACCAAGTTTATATTAGAGATATTAAGAAGTTAGGTATATAATTTTTTATAAATGTATTACTCTGATCTCCTATGCTTGCTTCCTGTATTAGCTGGATCAGTGGTCCTCAAATATCTTACTTTCAGGACTTCACTATGCCCTTAAAAGGTAGTGATGTATCGAAAGAGGTTTTACTTATGTGGATATTATAAATCAATATTTATCATATTTGACATTAAAATGAGAATTTAAAATACTATGTCATTTAAAAGCATTGATAATATCCCATCACACATTAAAATAAATATTTTCTTGAAAAATGTTTTCAAAAACATTAAAAAATGAGGAAATTTTTATTGTTTTGCATTTTGGGAAATCTCTTTAATATTTGGCTTACTAAACAATAGCTGGCATCTCATATTTATTCCTATTATTAATTCATTGTGATATTACACATTGTATACACTTATGAAAAACAGAATTAAAAAAGCAAATAATATTTTTGTATTATTATGAAAACAGTTTTGAACTGAGGAGTTCCTGGTTGGTTCACTGAGACCCTAGAAATCCCTCAACCACACTTGCAGAACCACTGTGCCAGGGCATCAGAAGTACCTAGGGTACACCTGGATACATCAATCTGTTACAGATAATTCTTATTTATTCCATAGTTACAAACAGACATTCTAAAATATACCATAAAAATTTTATGAACATGTAAGAAATAATAACAAATTAAACAAAATTCTGACAATTCTTGACAAATTGCAATAAATTAATGAAAGTAGTTATTTTTCATAACATTTTATTATTAGTAGTAGTAGTATAGTATTCTTACGCTGTAACCTAGTATGATCACAAAACATGGTTTTAGGAAGAGAGCAAAAGGAAGCTATGGAATGATGAATGTACATATTGCATTTCTTCTTTCATTTGGCAAACAGCTGCTATGTATAAAGCCTGATGCTAGGTGGCAAGGATTAAATAGAACTGAATTTGTTCAAAAATATTAAGAAATGCTTTCCAGAAAGTGAGAAAGAATAAATTATAGCTGAATAACCAAAATTGCCTGTAAATTCAGAGGTAGGTTTGCAAACTGATGCTGGAGAGCTTCATGTTAAGAAAATAAGCTTACTGGTGAAGTTTTCAAAGTTTTAATACTAGTTAGTAAAATATTTCTGTTATCTTATTGTGATAAGAGAAATTTCTATATCATACCAAGTGGATAAAAGTGAAATATTATGCTAGTCAGGAAACGATGCCTTTCTCATAGTAACTAACAGATATGGCAAAACTTTTCACTGATTGTAAAGTAACGAACGTGGACCATGCTTTAAATATGAAGAAGGAAATAACTTCCTTTTCTGTTCTTTAATAATAAAGGAATGGAAACTCTAAAGAAAATTATTGCATTAAGCCTGAAACCTGAAGACTAACCTAACTAGACTTATTTAATTATAATTGGCAGTATATTGTTTATAAGAATGAAATATTTTAAATAAGGTAATGTGTCTTCAACCTTGTTTATTTGATTGTCTATGAAAAACAATCAAATATTGACCAGTATAATTCAGAAAATTATATATGCCTAAGAGAAAAAAAAAATTGTCTTGCTATGATTGTTGGTACACTAAATTACAATAAAATATTTTAAGTTCATGCATTTTAATACAATATAACATTTTGAAAAGATATTTGTAATTTTTATAAGTAACTTCCTACTAAGAAAAGAAGCAAAGATAGAACACAAGTTGGCTTACAACACAAAGTTCACTGTGATAAGATGATCAAGGTACAATAATAACTTTTCCTCCAATAAATTATCTGTTTTATTGCCATTATATTTGATGAAAATATTTGAACACAAAGTTCAGTTTTCAACTAATAATGAAACATATTTTCTGAATTAAAATATAAATATTTTAACATTCTTTAAATATGCTCTAAAATGACTTCATTTACTCTTTCAACTATTTACTGAGATCCTGCTGTTTGCAATGCCCTACTGATTCAGGCCCAGTAGGAAGAAAAAAGTATAAGGACAAAAATATCTCTGTCCTTATACTTTGAGCCTAGATTCTAATGGGAAAGTAGTAGACAACCAACAATTAAACTATTAAATAAACATATAATATAGTGTGTTAGAACACAGTAAGAGTTATGTAGAGAAATGAGTAAGAAAGTGTATGTGCCAGGGGACAGCATTATTACAATATTTCGTATTTTCAAAATTAACACACATGAAAATTTCATTTTATTGGTATATGCTTTTCTGAGTTTAGCACAGGTATAGATTTCTATAACCACAACTGCAATCAAGATAAGAACAATTCTATCAATCCCAAAAAACTCTTTAGTGCTGCTCCTTTGTCATTAAATCTCTCCCTAGCCCTAAACCTTGACGAATGCCGATCTGTTTTCAATCTTCATAATTTTGTGTTTTCAGGAATGCCATTTAAATTAAATCGTACAGGCCGGGCGCTGTGGCTTACGCCTGTAATCCCAGCACTTTGGGAGGCTGAGGAGGGTGGATCACAAGGTCAGGAAATCGAGACTATCCTGGCTAAGATGGTGAAACCCCGTCTCTAATAAAAAATACAAAAAAATTAGGCAAGCGTGGTGGCGGGCGCCTGTAGTCCCAGCTACTAGGGAGGCTGAGGCAAGAGAATGGCTCGAACTGGGGAGGTGGAGTTTGCAGTAAGCCGAGATCATGCCACTGCGGAGACTCTGTCTCAAAATAGATAGATAGATAGATAGATAGATAGATAGATAGATAGATAGATAGATAATAAATAAATAAATAAATAAAAATCAAATCGTACACTAGGTAGCCTTTAACACTGCCATTTTTGGCAAGGTATGGTGGCTTACACCTGTAATCCTAACACTTTGGGAGGACAAGGTGGGAGGATCACCTGAGTCCAGGAGATAGAGGCTGCATTCAGACAGTCATGATAGCACTGCTACACTCCAGCCTGGGTTATCAGTGAAACCCTGTCTCAAAAAATTAAAAAAAATAAAACTGGCATATTTTACCCAGCATGTAATAACTTTTAGATTTATTCAAATTGTTGCATATCCCAATACTCTATTATTTTGTATTGCTACGTAATATTCCATTGTAAATAATGTATCACAGTTTATCCATTCACCTGTTGAATCAGGTTTTGGCAATTATAAACAGAGTTTCTATTAATATTTGTGTTCAAATTGTTTGGGCTAATGTAAGTTCTCATGTGTCTAGGATAAATATCTGGGAGTGGAACTCCTGGATTTTATGGTAAGTGTTTGTTTCAGTTTAGAAGAAATTGTCAAACTATTTTCCAAAATGGCTTTAACATTTAGCATTCCCACTAGAAATCTTCCTTTGCTTATTCATAAAAATTTTAGAATCAGTTTGTTTATATTAACAAAAATCCTGCTGGGATGCTAATTGTAATTTAACTAAATCTCTATGTCAGTTTGGGGAGATTTGTCATAAATACTATGTTGAATACATGAAAAATCCAATCCATGCACATAGTATGTCTCTCCAAGCATTTAGGTTTTCTTTCATTTCATTATTATTTCACAGTTTATACAAATATATGTTTCACATGTTTTCTTAGATTCATGCCTTAGTATTTCATTTCTTAAAGTTATTGTAATTAGTATTGAATTTTTGTCTGTTAACCCTGTATGCTTTATCCTTGATAAATTTGCTGATTTGTTCCAGGAGTTTGTTGCTTGTTTGTTTTGTTTGGCTTTAGATTCTGTATCATTCAGAGTTTTCATAGAAACAAAATAACTAGAAAATATAGAGAGAGAGACCCATGGGAGTGGCTCATGTGATGATGGAAGGTGACAAATCCAAAATTTGTAAGACAGGCCAGCAGACTGGAAATTTGGGGGCAGGAGTTGATGATGTAGTCTTGAGGAAAATCTTCTTTTTTCTCAGTGAAACCTCAGTTTGCTTTTAACACCTTTAAAATGATTGAATGAGGCCCATATACATTATCAAGAATAATCTCCCTTAATTTAAGTAAACCGATTGAAGATGTTAACCACATCTACAAAACACCTTTACTATAAGATCTATGTTAGTTTTTAAGTTAGCTACAAACCTATTTAGCCTAGCTAAGCTTACACATAAAACTAACCATCACAGATTCTTTGGGATTTTCTAGTTGGATAATACATCATCTATAAATAAGGCAGTTATATTCCTCTTTTTTCCCATCCATATAGCTTTTTATTCCCGTATCTACTATACTGGTCAGAACTTCCAGAACAATGTCAAGTAAGAATGATCAGAGTACGTGTTCTTCCTTGTTATTTATCTAATATAGAAAACATTTAATCTTTCAACATTAGGGTGATGTTAGCTGCAGAAACTTAGGTGGAGAAAGTTTCCTTCTATTTCAAATTTGTTGAGAGATTTTTGTTATAAATAGATACAGAATTATAAAATGCATCTTATATGATCATGTTATGGTTTATTGACATTTGAATATTGAATCAGTCTTGCATCCCTGAGATAAATTCCACTTTTATGTAGAGTTTGAGGTTTTTGTACTTGTTTAGTGTATGCATTGATAGATGCAAACTTCCAACATTTTATTGAGGATTTAATTCTCTGTTCATAGCAGATACTAGTCTTCATTTTATTTTCTTTTATTCTTCAAAATTATAATTTGATTTTATTTGATTTAAAAAATATTTTATTTTAAGTTCCAGGGCACATGTGCAAGATGTGCAGGTTTGTTGCATAGGAAAACATGTACCATGGTACTTTGCTGTACCTATCAACCCATCACCGAAGTATTAAGCCCACATGCTTTGGCTATTTTTCCTGATGTTTTCACACCCTGCTGACAGGCCCCAGTGTGTGTTGTCCCCCTCATTGTGTCCATGTGTTCTCATTGTTCAGCTCCCACTTAAGTGTGAGAACATGCAGTGTTTGGTTTCCTGTTCCTGGGATAGTTTGCTGAGGATAATGGCTTTCAGTTTCATTCATGTCCCTGCAAAGGACATGATCTTATTCGTTTTTATGGCTGTATAGTACTCCATGGTGTATACGTACCACATTTGCTTTATCCAATCTACCATTTATGGGTATTTGGGTTAATTCCATGTCTTTGCTATTGTGAATAGGGCTTTAATAAACATACATGTGCATGTACCTTGATAATAGAATGATTTAAATTCCCTTGGGTATATGCCCTGTAATGGGATTGCTGGGTCAAATGGTATTTCTGTCTTTAGATCTTTGAAGAATCGCCACACTGTCTTTCCCAATGGTTGAACTAATTTATTCTCCCACCACCCATGTATAATTGTTTCTTTTTCTCCACAATCTCGCCAGTATCTGTTATTTTTTGACTTTTTAGTAATAACCATTTCGATTGCTGTGTGGTGGTATCTCATTGTGGTTTTGATTTTCATTTATCTTAGGATCAGTGATGTTGAGCTTTTTTTCATAGGTTTGTTGGCTGCATAAATGTCTTCTTTTGAGAAGTTTCTGTTCATGTCCTTTGCTCACTTTTTAATGAGATTGTGTGTTTTTCTCTTATAAATGTGTTTAAGTTTCTTAAAGACACTGGATTTTAGACCTTTGCAGATGAATAGATGACAAAAATTATCTCCCATTCTGGAGGCTGTCTGTTAGTTCTGATAATAATTTCTTTTGCTATGCAGAAGCTCTTTAGTTTAATAGATCTCATTTGTCAATTTTTTCTTTTGTTGCAATTGCTTGTGCTATTTTTATCATGAAATCTTTGCCTGTGCCTATGTCCTGAATGGTATTGCCTAGGTTTTCTTCTAAAGTACTCACAGTTTTTGGTTTTACATTGAAGTCTTTAATCCATCTTAATTTACTTTTTGGATAATGCATAAGGAAGGGGACCAGTTTCAGTTTTCTGCGTATGGCCAGCCAGTTCTTCCAGCACCATTTATTAAATAAGGAATCCTTTCTCCATTGCTTGTTTTTGTCAGGTTTGTCAAAGATCAGATGTTGTAGTTGTGTGATCTTATTCCTTAGTTCTCTATTCTCTTTCTTTAGTTTATGTGTCTGTTTTTTGTACTAGTCCCATGCTATTTTGGTTACTATAGGCTTGAAGAATAACTTGAAGTTGGGTAGCGTATAATACAGCCTCCAGCTTTATTCTTTTTGCTTAGAATTGTCTTGGCTATCTGGGCTCTTTGTTGTTCACATGTGAATTTTAAAATAGTTTTTTTTTTTTTTTCCCCTAATTCTGTGAAGAATGTCAATGGTAGTTTAATGGGAATAGCATTGAATCTATAAATTGCTTTGGACAGTATGGCCATTTTTACAAAATTGATTCCTCCTATTCATGAGCATGGAATGTTTTTCCATTTGTTTGTGTCCTCTCTGATTTCCCTGAGAAGTGGTTTGTAGTTCTCCGCAAAGAGGTCCTTTGCTTTTCTTGTCAGCCGTATTCCTAGGTATTTTATTCTCTTTGTAGGAACAGTCGAAAACGAGGGACTCCTCCCTAACTCATTTTATGAGGTCAGTATCATCCTGATACCAAAACCTGGCAGAGATATAACAACAAAAATAAAACTTCAGGCCAATATCCCTGATGAACATAAATGTAAAAATCCTCAATAAAATATTGGCAAACTGAATCCAGCATCACATCAAAAAGCTAATCCATCATGATCAAGTATGCTTCATACCCAGGATGAAAGGCTGGTTCAACATATGAAAATCCATAAACCTAATCCATCACATAAACAGAACTAAAGACAAAAAAAATCACATGATTATCTCAATAGACACGGAAAAGGCCTTTGATAGAATTTAACATCACTTTATGTTAAAAACTCTCAATAAACAAGGTATTGAAGGAACATACCTCAAAATAATAAGAGTCATTTATGACAAACTGACACTCAACATCCCATACTGAATGGGCTAAAGCTGGAAGCATTCGCCCTTGAAAACTGGTACAAGACGAGGATGCCTTCTCTCACCACTCCTATTCAACATCGTACTGGAAGTTCTAGCCAGGGCAATCAGGCAAGAGAAATAATATAAGGAATTCAAACTAAAAGTTAGGAAGTCAAATTGTCTTTGCTTGATGATATCTAGGAAATTCCATTGTCTCAGTTCAAAAGTTTCTTAAGGGGTTTATTTTCTTGTACTATATTTATTTGGTTTCACCATTAGGATCATGCTGGTCTCATAAAAAAATTAGGGAATAATTATTTCTATGATTTTTCTGGAATAAACAATTGATAGAATTCACCAGTTTGAATATCTAGGACTATAAAATTTCCTTTTGAATGATTATTTACAATCCCAATATCTTAAGTAGTAAAAGTGTAGAATTTTTCTGCTTATGAATTTCATCAGTGGGGGGGGGGGGGTGGTTAAGCATTTTGTGGTTTTGTTGCATTCCATTTAAGCATTCTAATTTATATGCATACAACTGTTATAACATACCCTTATTATGCTTTTAATGTCTATGGCACTTGTAGTACATCCTGTCTTCCATTTCTAGTATTAGTAATTTGTGTTTTATATCTCTCTTTTTTAAATATGAAAAATAGACTAGTGTTTGACCTGCTGTATATCATACCATGTTCACATACTCTCTTATTTAATTATTGCAAAACGATTTTAGGTAGATAATACTATCTTTTTGCTGCAAACAAATAAAATGTTGATTTGGAGAGGGTTGTATTATTTTCTAAAAATAAACTGACTATAACTTGAAGATCTATGTTTAAAGTAAAGTCACATATGTGGCTACATTCTGAAAAATGTGTCATAAGGTGATTTCACTGTTGTGTTGACATCATAGAGTGCACTTACACAAACCTAGGTCATATAGCCTTACAAAAATCTAATATAGCACATATAGGCTATATAGCATAGTATATTGCTCTTAGGCTACAAACCTGTACATCATGTTACTATACTGAATAGCATAGGCAACTATAACACAATAGTAAATATTTGTATATCTAAACATAGAAAAGATACAATAAAATATTGTATAAAATATTTTTTTAAATGTTCATGTGTCTAGGGCACTTACAACAAATGGAGCTTGCAGGACTGGAAGTTGTTCTGGGTGAATCAGTGAGTTAGTGGTGAATGAATGTGAAGGCCTAGGACATTGTACACTATCGTAAACTTTACAAACACTGTACACTTAGGCTACACTAAATTTTTTTAAAAATCTTTCTTCAGTAATAAATTTACCTCAGCTTACTATAACTTTTTTACTTTATAAACATTTTTTAAATGATAACTTTTATAATAGCACTTAGTTTAAAACACAATCTACACTTATACAAAAATATTTTTTTTCTTTGTATCCTCATTCTATAAGCTTTCTTCTATGTTTTAACTTTTATTTTAAGTTCAGGGGTACATCTACAGGTTTGTTATTTAGGTAAATTTGTGTCATGGGGGTTTGTTGTACAGAATATTTCATTACCCAGGAATTAAGCATAGTATTCATTAGTTATTTTTCCTCACCATCTCCCTCCTCCACTCCACCCTCCTATAGCTCGCAGTGTCTGTTGTCCCCCTCTATGTGTCCATGTGTTCTCATCATTTAGCTCCCACTTATAAGTGAGAGTATTCAGTATTTGACTTTTGTTCCTGTGTTAGTTTGCTACAGAAAATGGCCTCCTGATTCATCCATATCCCTGCAAAGTACATGACCTCATTTTTTTCTGGCTGCATAGTATTCCACAGTATATATGTACCACATTTTCTTTATCCAGTCTACCTTTGATGGGCATTTAGGTTGATTCCATGTATTTGCTATTGTGAATAGTACTGCAATGAACATATGCTTGCATGTGTGTTTATGTTGAATGATTTAGATTCCTTTGGGTATATACCCAGTAATGGAATTTCTTGGTCGAATGGTTGTTTTGTTTTTAGGTCTTTGAGAAATGGTCACAATGTTTTCCACAGTGATTGAACTAATTTGCAGCCACAGTAACAGTGTATAAGTGTTTATTTTTCTCCACAACCTTGCCAGCACCTATTGTTTTTTGCCTTTTCAGTAATAGCCATTCTCACTGGTGAGAGATGGTGTCTCAATGTGGTAATTATTTGTGTTTTCCTAATGATCAGTAATACCGAACTGTTTTTCATCTGCTTGTCGGTTGTATGTATCTATTCTTTTGAAAAAACGTCTGTTTATGTACTTTGCTCACTTTTTAATGGGATTGTTTGTTTTTTATTCTTGTGAAATTGCTTAAGTTTCTCATAGATTCTGTATAATAAACCTTTGTCAGATGGGTAGATTGCAAAAATTTTCTCCCATTCTGTAGGTTGTCTGTTAACTCTGATGGTAGTTTATTTTACTATGCAGAAGCTCTTTAGTTTAATTAGATCCCATTTGTCAATTTTAGCTTTTGTTGCTGTTGCTTTTGGTGTTTTAGACATGAAGTCCTTGTCCATGCCTATGTCCTGAATGGTATTACCTAGGTTTTCTTCTAGGATTTTTATGGTATTAGGTCTAACATTTAAGTCTCTAATCCATCTTGAATTAATTTTCGTATAAGGAGTAAGGAAAGGAACCAGTTTCAGCTTTCTACTTATGGCTAGCCAATTTTCCCAGCACCATTTATTAAATAGGGAATCCTTTCCCCATTCCTTGTTTTTCTCAGGTTTTTCAAAGACCAGATGGCTGTATATGTGTGGTATTACTTCTGAGGACTCTGTTCTGTTCCATTGGTGTATATCTCTGCTTTGGTACCAGTACCATGCTGTTTTGGTTACTGTAGACTTGTAGTATAGTTGAAAGTCAGGTAACGTGATGCCTCTAGCTTTGTTCTTTTGACTTAGGATTGTCTTGGCAATGCGGGCTCTGTTTGGATTCCATATGAACTTTAAAGCAGTTTTTTCCAATTCTGTGAAGAAAGTCATTGGTAGTTTGATGGGGATGGCATTGAATCTATAAATTACCTTGGGCAGTATGGCCATTTTCATGATATTGATACTTCCTATCCATGAGCAGGGTATGTTCTTCCATTTGTTTGTATCCTCTTTTATTTCACTGAGCAGTGGTATGTAGTTCTCCTTGAAGAGGTCCTTTACATCTCTTGTAAGTTGGATTCCTAGGTATTTTATTCTCCCTGAAGCTATTGTGAATGGAAGTTCATTCCTGATTTGGCTCTCTGTTTGTCTGTTACTGGTGTATAAGAATGCTTGTGATTTTTGCACATTAATTTTGTATCCTGAGACTTTGCTGAAGTTTCTTATCAGCTTAAGGAGATTTGGGGCTGAGATGATGGGGTTTTCTATATATACAATCATGTCATCTGCAAAGAGGGACAATTTGACTTCTTCTTTTCTTAACTGAATACCCTTGATTTCTTTCTCTTGCCTGATTGCCCTAGCCAGAACTTCCAACACTATGTTGAATAGGGGTGGTGAGAGAGGGCATCCCTGTCTTGTGCCAGTTTTCAAAGGGAATGCTTCCAGTTTTTGCCCATGATGTATGATATTGGCTGTGGGTTTGTCATAAATAGCTCTTACTATTTGGAGATACGTTCCATCAATACCAAATTTATTGAGAGTTTTTAGCATGAAGGACTGTTGAATTTTGTCAAAGGCCATTTCTTCATCTATTGAGATAATCATGTGGTTTTTGTCTTTAGTTCTGTTTATATGCTGGATTATGTTTATTGATTTGAGTATGTTGAACCAGCCTTGCATCCCAGGGATGAAGCCCACTTGAGTCGATAAGCTTTTTGATGTGCTCATGGATTCGGTTTCCCAGTATTTTATTGAGGATTTTTGCATCAATATTCATCAGGGATATCGGTCTAAAATTCTCTTTTTTTGTTCTGTCTCTGCCAGGCTTTGGTATCAGGATGATGTTGGCCTCATAAAATGAGTTAGGGAGGATTCCCTCTTTTTCTATTGATTGGAATAGTTTCAGAAGGAATGGTACCAGCTCCTCCATTTTTCTTTTGCTGTGCAGAAGCTCTTTCATTTAATTTGATCCCATTTTTCAATTTTTGCTTTTGTTGCCATTGCTTTTGTCATCTTTAGCACGAAATTTTGTCTGTTTCTATGTCCAGAATGGTATATTGCCTAGGTTGTATTGCAGGATTTGTATAGTTTTGAGTTATATATTTACGTTTTTAATCCATCTTGAGTTGGTTGTTGTATATGGTGTAAGGAAGGAGTCCCACTACAATCTTCAGCATGTGACTAGCCAGTTTTCCCTGTACCATTTGTTGAAGAAGGAGTCCTTTCCCTGTTGCTGATTTTTGTCAGCTTTGTTGAAGGTGAGATGGTTGTAGGTGTGTGACCTTTTTTATGAGTTATCTATTCTGATCTATCGGTCTACATATCTGTGTTTATACCAGTACCATGCTGTTTTGTTTACTGTAGCCCTGCAGAAAATTTGAAGTTGGGTAGCATGATGCCTCCAGCTTTATTCTTTTTGCTTAGGATTGTCTTGGTTAGCGGCCCTTTGTTGGTTTGATATAAATTTTAAAATAGTTTCTCCAACTTCTGTGATTAATGTCAATGGCAGTTTATGGGAATGTCATTGAATCTATAAATTACTTTGAGCAGTATAATCATTTTCACAATATATTGATTATTCCTATACATGAGTATGGAATGTGTTTCCATTTGTTTGTGACCACTCTGATTTCTTTGAACAGTGATTTGCAGTTCTTGTAGAGATATTTCATCTCCCTGGTTAGCTGTATTCCTAGATATTTCATTCTTTTTGTGGCAATTGTGAATGCCAATTCATTTGTGATTTGGCTCTTGGCTTGACTGTTGTTGTATTATAGGAATGCCAGTATAGTAGTGATTTTTGTGCATCTATTTTGTTTCTTGAGATTCCGAAGTTGTTTATCAGCTTAAGGAATTTGTGCCAACACTATGAAATTTTCTAGATATAGGGCTTTGTCGTCTGCAAATAGGGATACTTTGACTTCCTATCTTCCTATTTGGATGCCCTGTATTTCTTTCTCTTGCACTGGCCAGGACTTCCAATACTATGTTGAATAGGAGTGGTGAGAGAGAGCATCCTTCCCTTGTGCTGGTTTTCAAGGGGAATGCTTCCAGTTTTGGCCCATTCAGCATGATGCTAACTGTGGATTTGTCATTGATGGCTCTTATTATTTTGAGGTATGTTCCCTTAATACTAAGTCTATTGAGAGCTTTTAACATGAAAGGGTGTTTGAGTTTTATCAAAAGCATTTTCTACATCTACTGAATAATGTGGGTTTAGTCTTTAGTTCTGTTTATGTGATGGATTATGTTTATGGATTTGCATATGTTGAACCAGCCTTGCATCCTGGGTATGAAGCCTGCTTCATATCCTGGGAGATAAGCTTTTTGATATGCTGCTGGATTTGGTTTGCCAGTATTTTGTTGAGGATTTTTGCTTTGATGTTCATCAGGGATGTTGGCTTGAAGTTTTCTATTTTTGTTGTGTCTCTGCCAAATTTTGGTATCAGGGTAATGCTGACCTCATAGAATGAGTTAGGAAGGAGTTCCTCCTACTCAATTTTTTTGGAGTAGTTTCAGCAGGAGTGCTACCAGCTCTTCTTTGTACATCTGGTAGAATATGGCTGTGGATCCTTGTGGCCCTATGCTTTATTGCTGTTGTTGTTGGTAGGATATTTATTACTAATTCAATTTCAGAGCTCATTATTCAACTGTTCTGGGATTCAATTTACTCCTGGTTGAGTCTTGGAAGAATGTATATGTCCAGAAATTTATCAATTTCTTCTAGATTTTCTACTTTGTGTGCATAGAAGTGTTCATAATAATATCTGATGGTTATTTGTATTTCTGTTGGGTCAAATAAATATTCCCTTAGTCATTTCTGATTGTGTTTATTTGCATCTTCTTCCATTTCTTCTTTATTAGGCTAGCTGCAGTCTATCTATTTTATTAATTTTTTGAAAGTAACAACTTCTGGATTCATTGAGCTTATGAATAATTTTTTTGTATCTCAGTCTCCTTCAGTTCAGCTCTTATTTGGTTATTTCTTGTCTTCTGCTAGCTTTGGGGTTGGTTTGCTCTTTGTACTCTAGTTCTTTTAGTTGTGATGTTAGGTTATTAAATTGAGGTCTTTCTAACTTTTCAATATGGGTACTAAGTGCTATAGGTATCCCTCGTAACATTGCCTTAACTGTGTCTCAGATATTCTAGTATGTTTTACTTTTGTTCTAATTAGTTTTAAAGAGCTTCTTGATGTCTGCCTTAATTTCATTATTTATCCAAAAGTCATTCAAGAATGGATTATTCAATTTCCATTTAATTGTATGGTTTTAAGCAATATTCTTGGTCTTGAGCTCTAATTTTATTGCAATGATGTTTAAGAGTGATTGTTACTATTTGAATTCTTTTGCATTTGCTGAGGAGTGTTATAGGTCCAAATATTTGGTCAATTTTATAATATGTGTCACGTGGCAATGAGAATAATGTACATTCTGTTGTTATGGCATGTAGAGCACTGTAGATGTCTATCAGGTCCATTTGATCAAATTTTGAGTCAGGTACTTAATATCTTTGCTAATTTTCTGCCTTAATAATCTGTCTAATACTCACAGGGGTGTTGATGTCTCTCAGGATTGTTGTGTGGGAGCCTATGTCCCTTTGAAGGTCTCTAAGAACTTGCTTTATCAATCCAGGTGTTCCTGTTTTAGGTGCATATACATTTAGAATAGTGAGAACTTGTTGAATTGAACTCTTTAGCATTATATAATGCCCTTCTTTGATCTTTTCTTATCTTTGTTGGTTTAGAGACTGTTTTGGCTGAAATAAATATTGTAACCCATGCTTTTTTTCTGTTTTCTATTGCTTGGTAGATTTTTCTCCAACCATTTGTTTCGAGATTAAGGGTGTCATTACACATGAGATGGGTATCTTGAAGACAGAATATCAATGGGTCTTGGATCTGTCTTCAGTTCTTTGAGAAATCTCCAGACTGCTTTCATCAGTGTCTGAACTAATTTACATTCCCACTAACAGTGTATAAGCATTCTCTTTCTCTGCAGCTTTGCCATCCTTTGTTTTTTGAGTTTTTAATAATAGCCATTCTGACTACTGTGAAATGTCTTGTGGTTTTATTTGCATTTCTCTGATGATTCGTGATGGTGAGCATCTTTTTCATATATTTGGCTGCCTATCCTGTGCCTTTTAACTGGGGCATTTAACTTGTTTCCATTCAATGTTAATATTGATATGTATAGATTTGATTCTGTCATTATGATGTTGGCTGGTTATTGTTCAGACTTGTTTGTGCATTTGCTTTATAGTGGCACTGGTCTACACAGTTAAGTGTGTTTTTGTACTAGTCATAACGCTCTTTCCTTTCCATATTGAGTGCTTCTTTCAGGAGTTCTTGTAGGCAGGTCTGGTGGTAACAAATTCCCTCAGCGTTTACTTTTCTGAAAGGATCTTATTTCTCTTTTGCTTATGAAGCCTAGTTTGTCTGGATGTGAAATTCTTGGTTTGAATGTCTTTCAATTAAGAATGTTGAATATTTGCCCCCAAATCTCTTCTGGCTTGTACAGTTTCTGCTGAGAGGTTTGCTGTTAGTCTGATGGGCTCCCCTTAGTAGGTAGTCTGACCTTTCTCTCTAGTTGCCTTTAATATTTTTAATTTAATGTCAACCTTAGAGAATCTTATAATTATATGTCTTGGGGATGATCTTCCTGTAGAGTATCTTACTTTGGTTCTCTGCATTTTCAGAATTTGAATGACGGCCTCTAGCAAGGTTGGGGGAAGTTGTCACAGATGATATTCTGAAATTTGTTTTTCAATTTTATTTCATTCTCTCCATCTCTTTCAGAGACATTAATGAGTCATAGATTCAGTCTCTTTACATAATGTAATATATCCTGGAGATGTTGTTCATTCCATTTTGTTATTTTCTTCCTATTTTTTTTCTGACTTTCATATTTCAGAAAGCCAGTTTTCTAGCAAACTCATGTTCTGGATTCAAGTGATTCTCCTGCCTCAGCCTCCCAAGTAGCTGGGATTACACACAATCACAAACATGCCCGGCTAATTTTTGTATTTTTAGTAATGACAAGGTTTCGCCATGTTGACCAGGCTGGTCTTAGACTCCTGACCACAAGTGATCCATCTGCCTTGGCCTCCCAAAGCTAGGACTACAGGTATGAGCCACTATGCCTGGCTTCTCTATGACTTTTCAATTTTCTTTTATCAAGTGCTATGGTGAGAAGGTGGAAAAGCATAGAACAAAAAGTTTGACATGAAACTGACTGACCAATCAATTGAGTTAACTCACTACCTTTGGACCAGCCTTTTTGCTATTTTTAATTTTATTTTTACCTTTAAAACTTTTTGTTTGAAAGCTGAAACACAAACCCACACATTGTTCTATGCCTACACATGGTCAGAATCATCAATTTCATTGTCTTCTACCTCCACATCTTGTCCCACTGGAAGGTCTATAAGGACAATAACACCCATGGAGCTGCCATCACCTATGATAACAGTGCCTTCTTCTGGAATACCTATTAAGGTATTCAGTAAGGACCAATAAGGACCTACCTGAAGCTCTTATTGAGGAAGTCTCACTCTTTTCAGAAATATTTTCATTGTTTACTTGGTTTGCTTATCTTTTTCATTATAGCTTTGTTTCTAAGCAGGTAATACAACATAAACATTATTCTTGGTTAATGAAAACCTTTTGATGTTGTGGTATATTTTCACAATTTTAGGGAGCTTGATGGGATCTGCACACATTTTCATAAATTCTTAGCTGTGAATTTTCGTGGGGGTTCATGAAGTTATGGATGAATCTCCTGAGTGTCTTCCTCCAGACACCATTCATGTACTCCTTGGTGATATCACCAAGCCTGAGCAATGCTTTTGATGTACCTATAGATGTAATCCTTCCAGAATTATATCAGTATCTTCTCAGTATCCCCCTCAGTTGCAGCAATAGCTTGGGCAATGTTCTTCACAGATGTTAGACCTTAAAAGCTGCTGTATGGTCAACAACTATATGAAAAAGATGCTCACCATCACTAATCATCAGAGAAATGCAAATAAAGCCACAAGACATTTCACAGTAGTCAGAATGACTATTATTTAAAAAGTCAAAAAACAGAGGATGGCAAAGCTGCAGAGAAAGAGAATGCTTATACACTGTTGGTGGGAATATAAATTAGTTCAGACACTGCCGAAAACAGTCTGGAGATTTCTCAAAGAACTTAAGACAGAGCCATTGTTTAACCCAGAAATCCCATTACTGGGTATATACCCAAAAGAAAATATATCATTATATCCAGAAGACGCATGCACTTCTATGTTCAATGCTGCAATATTCAGAGTAGCAAAGAGACATAGCATCAACCTAGGTGCCCATCAGTGGTGAACTGAATAAAGAAAATGTGATATGTATGGCCCGGTGTGGTGGCTCACACCTGCAATCCCAGAACTTTGGGAGGCAGAGGCGGGTGGATCGCGAGGTCAGGAGTTTGAGACTATCCTGGCTAACATGGTGAAATCCCGTCTCTACTAAAAATACAAAAAATTAGCTGGGTGTGGTGGCAGGCACCTATAGTCCCAGCTACTCAGGAGGCTGAGGCAGGAGAATGGCGTGAACCCAGGAGGCATAGCTTGCAGTGAGCCGAGACTGCACCACTGCACTCCAGCCTGGGCGACAGAGCGACTTCGTCTCCGAAAAAAAAAAAAAAAAAAAAAGAAGAAGAAGAAGAAAAAGAAAATGTGATACATATACACTATGGATAACTCAGCAGCCATAAAATATGAAATCATACCATTTACAGCTGGAGACCATAATCCTAAGCAAATTAATGCAGGAACAGAAAACCAAATACTGCATGTTCTCACTTATAAGTAGGAGCTGAACATTAAGTACGCATGTACATAAACATGGGAATAAAAAACACTACAGACTACTGCAGGGAAGAAGGAAGAACGAGGCAATGGACTGAAACACTACCTATTAGGTAGTATGTTCACCACCTGGATGCAATACACCCTTGTAAAAAAACCTGTATATGTACACCCTGTATCTAAAATAAAAGTTGACATTTAGAAAGATTAAGAAAATACAACATAATTGAAAAAAACAAAACACAAAGAAACACAGAAACAAAAAAAAGTGCACTCTTGTTCAAATATTTTACTTTGCTGTTAATCTGAGGGAAATGATAATTTAATATTCTAGCGTTCTAAGATCTCAGAAGGTGGTGATTTTTACCTACTACAATTTTCTTGATAGCTATAATTATCTAATAAAAACTAAGAGAAATTATTTTAAACATTTCAATTCCAAAACTGCATACAAATGTAATAATTTACCACGAACTGGTCCATCTGCAATAGCTAAATATCTATGTACAGCATAGCAATAATTCACACATTCCAACTGGACCAACCAAATCTGCTTTCTATACAATTTTCTATAAAAATACTAAAATCTAAAAAGACAAAGAAAAGTTGCTATAACTCCTTGCTCCATTGGTTGGACCAAAGAGCTGGTGTTTGGAGAAAAAAAGCACCTCTTTAATATTAGGAAGAAGATCACCTATAAAAGGAGGATGTGCAGGAGCATTATGAAAAATAAGCACAATTTTGAAAGGTATGTCATTTTTAAAAAAGCACTTCTCCATTTTGGTGGCATCGCAGTTCCAGAGGGCATCTTGGAAGAGGAACTGGGTAGTCTGTAACTTCATACTGTTTCTGTAGTTCACTATCAGTGTGCACTTATTAATATGCTTCAAGGCCCCTGAGTTCCTATGGTGCCAGATGACAAAGGGTTTTAATTTTTAGCCTGCAATATTGCCCCCAACAAGGCTGTTTTCCTGTCCTTAAAAGCCTTCACACCTGGCATTGATGACACTTCATTATAGATGAAAGTTCTTTCAGGCATCTGTTTCCAGAATAGGGAGGTTTCATTCATATTGAAGATTTGTTCTGGCAAGTATTTTTTCTCCACAATCAGCTTATGTAGAGTTTCCCAAAATTCTTCAGCTGCTTTCACATCAGCACTTATAGACTTACCACTCATTTTCACATTATGTAAAAATAATGCTTCTTGAATCATTTGCCACTCAGAGCTAGCAGTAAATTCAACATCAAAGTCAAGTCCAGCCTTTTCTTTTCATATTGCAAATAAACTTTTTGCTTTGGCTGTGGTCATCATTGTGCTGAGGGTGATACACTTCTGTGTCTGGTCTTTGATTTTAGAAGTTTCTCCATATCTGATATAAGTACTTTTTTTTTTTAGACGGAGTCTCGCTCTGTCGCCCAGGCTGGAGTGCAGTGGCCAGATCTCAGCTCACTGCAAGCTCCGCCTCCCGGTTTCACGCTATTCTCCTGCCTCAGCCTCCGGAGTAGCTGGGACTACAGGCGCCCGCCATCTCGCCTGGCTAGTTTTTTTTTTTTTTTTTTGTATTTTTTAGTAGAGACGGGGTTTCACCGTGTTAGCCAGGATGATCTCGATCTCCTGACCTCGTGATCCGGCCATCTCGGCCTCCCAAAGTGCTGGGATTACAGGCTTGAGCCACCGCGCCCGGCCTGATATAAGTACTTTTAAATTTTTGTTTATCCCATTGCCTTTAATGAATCAAATCCTCTAAAAGCTTTTATTAGTGTGCTCTTCAAGATTATAGCTATGTTAGGCGGGAACATGTATGATTGGTAAGCAATAACCGTCATTGATTTTCTACCTTCGTAGTCCTTAATCACTTTTAATTCCTGTTCAGGTGAATGATTCAATGTGGCTTCTTACTGGCAACATTAGCCGTGGATTTTGTATGCTTGGGGGCCATGATGAGCAGAACCACATGAGATTTGATCAAATACAAGAGAAAATGATGCAATCAACAGACAAAATAAACACAAAATCTATGACACTGTGGCTGGCCTAATGCAGTATATTGGTTTACACTAAACTTTTTATTATAAATATAAAATATAGACTGGCATACAAAATATATACTGGTAAATACAAAATATAGACTGGTGTATACTGGTATACAAAATATAGACTGGTAAATATATAAACCAGTAACATAGACATTTATTATTATTATGAACCATAGGTAATTGCATGTAATATATTTTCATAAGACCGATAGCACAGTAGGTTTGTTTATACCAGCATCATCGCAAATGTTTGAATAATGCTTTGCAATAGCTATGATGTCACTAAGTAAGAATAATTTTTCAGCTCTATCATAATCTTATGGGAACACCGTTGTACATGTGGTCCATTGTTGACTGAAACGTTGTTATGCAGTGCATGACTATATTTAGAAAATGAGTACTTATTGTATATAAAAAAATCTGATAGGCCAAATGAAAACAAATCAAAGCCACTCAAACTCTACTAGAAATATCAAAAGATTAATCAGTTAGGAAAAAGACAACCAACCAAAATAGAGATTATAACTAATTTTCTAATATTGTTGAACTTTTCCTGGATTTGGATTAAAAAGATAATGTATTAAATAATGAAACTTATAAAAAATTAATCTTTGACTAAAAATAATGGAAAGGCAATTAAATAAAGAAAAAACAAAATAAGTAAGTAGTTTTGACACTAATTTTAGAAGAAGATTATGTAAAGATTTTGACATAGTAGGTGCTCAATAAATATCTGTTAAATGAGGATGATTAATCTATAAGCAGGATATTAATTGCTTTCTTCATATTACATATAACACTTAAGGAATTGTAAGGTTCACTGGTTTGTTGCTTTTTCCCTGTTTTTATTTCTGAAACCATTATAAACCCAGGATGGTTAACATCACTCTACTTCATACCCATGGCAATTGGTGATCTTATTCAGCAGACTAAACTTTGGTCTGGGAGACAGGAGACCTTGCCTAGCTACTGAATACTTAAATTTGAGTCTAAGCAAGTCATTTGATATTCACCTCAGTTTTCTCATCTATATAACAAATCAATTTTAATGAAAGCTCTGTCATTTCATGAGATCTAATTTTCCCATATCTGATAAATATTACTTTTCAATTCTTCCTGTTCTTGGCTACCAAAATAAAATTTTGAGTCTAAAATTATGAAATTCTCGTTTGTATGTAATCTGTATTTGCATACATTTCCAAATAGCATTTTAAAATAATCATTTTAGATCCATCTATCTGAGGTAAACAAAATAATCTCAGATACTTTAGCTTCTCCTCCCCCCTACTATTCTTATTTCCATGTCTCTGTCCTTTAAAAGAATGCAGTTATCCTTTCTAGCTCACTAATCTCTTTCTTTTCTCTCTATTCTATCACTATACTGATAATATGCCCACCGATGCCTGCTAACCATTATGTCAAGTTTTGCAGTTAGTATGACTGAGGAATGCAGACAGGAATAGATATTGAATAAGATGATTACTATTGCTTGAACAATTTATGGATTAGAAAGACCACAGATGTGGGTCAGATATGACTAGGATAATAATAGAAAGAAAGATTGAGCATGAAGATTATGGCAAGAACAGAGATAATCAAATCGGATTTATTGATGGGGACTATTTAATAGGAGAATTTTAATCATACGAAACTACCTCTTGTCCTGAAAGTCTAACCTCAAATATCAAGGATGAAAACCCATTATGCAAATAAATGGTATATTCATTTCTTTAAATTGTCATTTTCGTGATTTCAAGGTTAGCCTCAGGACATAAGGGAAAACAAAAAACCATAAACAAAGCTGAATGTGGGGAGATGCACATTTAAATTGTATCTCATTCTACATGTGTTTTTCAGCGATAAATAATATTTAAATATTTTCTACATTAAGCAAGAAATAACAATTTGTGTTTAAATCAGATTAAAATATTTTTAGTATTTTTTGATCACTTCGAGTTATAAAATGAAGAGGAAAAGTATTAAGACATGCTATTTATCGGGACCATGTCTGTTCTATTATTATAACAACATCAACCCTTAAATTAATGGCAGCAAGCCCAAGTTAATTGTTTTTGAGATGTCATGAGCCTATATCTTTTTGAATACCACTAAGAGCAAAATAATTTTAAGAAGAGCAACCAAAAAAAAGAGAAACCTGCAAAGGCAGATGACCAAGAATCATATAACATAGACATGCAGGAATAATAGCATTCGAAACAGAAAGGAAAATGGGCAGATTCAAAAAAGTTATTTAACCACTGAAAATGTAAATGTTATATGATTCTATCTTTTGTTGATTTTTTATTTTGAAAATTTACATAGTGATTGAAAATCAATTACTTCAAGTGTTTTGACATTCTACGTCACTTTGTAAAGTTATCTTGCTGTTGTACAGGCACTAAAGAGTTATATTTTTAATGTTGTCTTCTCAGTCTTGGCTTCCTGGGAAAAATTTGTAGATATTTGAAAAGACTTAGATATTGTAATCTAAGCTGTATCTCCTTTAGGGGGGACCCCAAATCCAGTAGCACTGTGGTTCTTGCAGACTCGTAGAGGTACTGACTTGATGGACTTGAACAAGATCCAGAATGCTCTGGATTACTGGGCAGAGATTTCCGTACTCTTTATTTACTTTCTCCCAAACAAACAGTCTCTCTATACTCTCTGAGCCACCTGGAGCTGGGGATGACATGACACAAAAACTCCCATGTCCACCATGCCTAGGACTGTGCTGGATCAGAACTGAAGCCAACTTGGCACTTGGTCTGACCAAAAGCCTGCTATCTCTCCCTGACTACCACCTATGTTCACTCAAAGCCATGGGGCTCTAAAATCAGCTGGTGACAAGGGCAGCCAGGCCTGTGTCGTTCCCTTCAGGGCAGTGAGTTCCCCCAGGCTCTGAGCAGAGGTAGTCAAAAACTTTAGAAATTCCACCTGGCATTCTATTGTACTGTGGCCGAGTTGGCACTCAAATGATAAGACACAGTCTTTCCCACTCTTCTCTCCCATTTCCAAAGAGAGAGAAGCCTTACCTGGTAGCCACCACCACCACCAATGTTTCTTTAAAGCCCGAGGGCTCTTAAGTCAGCTGTTGTGAATGCTGTCTGGCCCGGGACTCACCCTTCAGGGAAGTTGGCTTCCCACTGCCCCAAGACAGATCCAGAAATGCCAAGCAAGAGCCAACTTCTAATTGGGGACCCCAAGAGCCCAGTTGGTGCTCTATCTCCCTGGTAGAGCTGGTACCTAAGTGCAAGGCAAAGTCCCCTTTACTATTTTCTTCACTTTTCTGAAGTGGAAGCAGTCTCACCCTACAGTCACCACAGCTGGGAATGTGTTGAGTCTCACCTGAAGCCAGTGAGTCTCAGTGTCTTACCTAAGGCCATTGACGTAGTACCTGCGTATCACTGCTGGTTATTCAGGGCCCAAGGGCTCTTCAGTTAGCAGGTGATGAATCTTTCCAAGACAGAATCCTTCCCCTCAAGGCAATGGAATCGCTTCTGGACAAGGCTGTGTCTAGAATAATGTCTGGAAGCTAGGACCTAGAAACACAGCCTCACAACTCTAACCAATACCCTATGCGGCAGCTAAGGTGGTTTCCAAAATGCAAGACAAAGTCCTTCCCTGCTCCTCTTTGCCCTCTCCTCAAGTGGAATGAAGGGGTCTCTTTCGGAGCCACAGCTTTGTAACCTCGGGTTGGGGAGGAATGATACCACCACTCCCTTAGCCACCCCAGCTGCAGTAGGTCGCATCCTCCCTCAGTCCACTGTCTCTGGGCCCAGTTCAGCCCTAGGGCTCACGTACGTGTTGCAGTCCTTGTGGCCTAGACTACCTTTCAAGGTTTTTTTGAGCCCTAGAGCCCTTTAGTCCAATGGCAAGGCTTTCAGAAACTCAAATTCCCACCACCGGGATCAGTAATTTCCCTCTGGCTAAGGCTGGTTTAAATGCACCTGGTGTGGGTAAGCACCACATGAGATGGGGTTGATTTGCTTTCTGCTATAAAAAGGGTTGCACTCAGTTCAATGCTTCATAACTGCTGGCTCTCCCTCTCCCCATGCTCTCCACACCACGCTGCTGCTGCCAGTAATGGGAAATTAGTGGTGTTGGCGATTCAAAATTGTTTTTCCTACCTTTTCAGTGCCTCTTTCAGAGAAATGAAGTTAAATCCAGGTACTGTGAGTACTCACCTGATTTTTGGTTCTTACAAAGGTGCTTTATTCATGTAGATTATTGTTAATTGGTGTCCTTGTGGGAAGGGGTGACAATTAGTGGAGCCTTCTACTCCACCATGTCGCCCCACCCCTCTCAAACTATCTTGCTCTTGAAGAAAAAAAAATACATAAGAAACCAAGTAACATGAAAATAATTTCAAGAAATAAAAACTTTGAAATTGTATTAATGTGTTGGAAGAGTTATTATAATAAAATTTTTAAGTACAGTAAAACATCCAGTATTATGTAATAAAAATGGCTTCCAGTGAGAGGAAAAACAAAGCGAGTTAACATTTCTAAACTTTGATATAAAACAATATGCTGTAATGTTTTCTCATTATTTTACTTTATTCTCAAAAAATAAAAAAAAAAAAAAAAAAACACATGAATGGAGAAATTGTTCTAGAGTTACAGGTGGAGAAGAGAAAGTTTAATGTCCACATTCAGCTGAAGAGCCAGAGGTTTCTATCTCCAAAGGTCACACTCTTTGCATTAAAGCATGAATAACTTTGAAGTTTGGACTATCATATATTTTAAATAATAAAATCATGCACTATGTCGGCATTAACAAGCACCTTAGAACTATCTGAAATATCTGGGTGAAGTCCCAGAGTTCATGAGGTCATTTTTATTTACAAGGGTACATTATCTTCACTGTGAGAGTGCACATGCAGAAAGCACATGTCATAATAAAGACTAGTTTCTGATGAGGGATTTCGTCAAGTAAGACATATTTCATTTCTTTCTCAACCATAGAGACTGGAGACATGGAAAGGAATTGGCAGTTTTTTAATTAATCAAACACAATTAGGAGTGCAAGCAAATAATAAATATTGTTGCATATCCAGAGGTATTTGTATAGACTAAATACATCTAAGACTCTCACCCATCTCTAGAAATTTTAATATAAGCTATATTTAGATAAATGTAAATACAGGCTATGATTTTTTGAAAATATATAGATTATTTCTAAGCAGTAGATGTATAACCATGGCATATTTTAAGATTTCTTATGGTCAGTTGTTCCTTCGCTCTTATTGTCTGGAATTGTTTTTCTTTTTTTTTTTTTTTTTTATTATACTTTAAGTTCTAGGGTACATGTGCATAACGTGCAGGTTTGTTACATATGTATACATGTGCCATGTTGGTGTGCTGCACCCATCAACTCGTCAGCACCCATCAATTCATCATTTATATCAGGTATAACTCCCCAATGCAATCCCTCCCCCCTCCCCCCTCCCCATGATAGGCCCCATTGTGTGATGTTCCCCTTCCCGAGTCCAGGTGAGCTCATTGTTCAGTTCCCACCTATGAGTGAGAACACGCGGTGTTTGGTTTTCTCTTCTTGTGATAGTTTGCTAAAAATGATGGTTTCCAGCTGCATCCATGTCCCTACAAAGGACGCAAACTCATCCTTTTTTATGGCTGCATAGTATTCCATGGTGTATATGTGCCACATTTTCTTAATCCAGTCTGTCACTGATGGACATTTGGGTTGATTCCAAGTCTTTGCTATTGTGAATAGTGCCACAATAAACATACGTGTGCATGTGTCTTTGTAGTAGAATAATTTATAATCCTTTGGGTATATACCCAGTAGTGGAATGGCTGGGTCATATGGTACATCTAGTTCTAGATCCTTGAGGAATCGCCATACTGTTTTCCATAATGGTTGAACTAGTTTGCAATCCCACCAACAGTGTAAAAGTGTTCCTATTTCTCCACATCCTCTCCAACACCTGTTGTTTCCTGATTTTTTAATGATTGCCATTCTAACTGGTGTGAGATGGTATCTCATTGTGGTTTTGATTTGCATTTCCCTGATGGCGAGTGATGATGAGCATTTTTTCATGTGTCTGTTGGCTGTATGAATGTCTTCTTTTGAGAAATGTCTGTTCATATCCTTTCCCCACTTTTTGATGGGGTTCTTTGTGTTTTTCTTGTATATTTGTTAGAGTTCTTTGTAGATTCTGGAAATTAGCCCTTTGTCAGATGAGTAGATTGCAAAAATTTTCTCCCATTCTGTAGGTTGCCTGTTCACTCTGATGGTAGTTTCTTTTGCTGTGCAGAAGCTCTTTAGTTTAATGAGATCCCATTTGTCAATTTTGGCTTTTGCTGCCGTTGCTTTTGGTGTTTTAGACATGAAGTCCTTGCCCATGCCTATGTCCTGAATGGTACTACCTAGATTTTCTTCTAGGGTTTTTATGGTAGTAGGTCTAACATTTAAGTCTCTAATGCATCTTGAATTAATCTTCGTATAAGGAGTAAGGAAAGGATCCAGTTTCAGCTTTCTACTTATGGCTAGCCAATTTTCCCAGCACCATTTATTAAATAGGGAATCCTTTCCCCATTTTTGTTTTTGTCAGGTTTGTCAAAGATCAGATGGTTGTAGATGTGTGGCATTATTTCTGAGGGCTCCATTCTGTTCCATTGGTCTATATCTCTGTTTTGGTACCAGTACCATGCTGTTTTGGTTACTGTAGCCTTGTAGTATAGTTTGAAGTCAGGTAGCGTGATGCCTCCAGCTTTGTCCTTTTGACTTAGGATTGTCTTGGCAATACGGGCTCTTTTTTGGTTCCATATGAACTTTAAAGCAGTTTTTTTCCAATTCTGTGAAGAAACTCATTGGTAGCTTGATGGGGATGGCATTGAATCTATAAATAACCTTGGGCAGTATAGCCATTTTCACGATATTGATTTTTCCTATCCATGAGCATGGTATGTTCTTCCATTTATTTGTGTCCTCTTTGATTTCACTGAGCAGTGGTTTGTAGTTCTCCTTGAAGAGGTCCTTTACATCCCTTGTAAGTTGGATTCCTAGGTATTTTATTCTCTTTGAAGCAATTGTGAATGGAAGTTCATTCCTGATTTGGCTCTCTGCTTGTCTGTTACTGGTGTATAAGAATGCTTGTGATTTTTGCACATTAATTTTGTATCCTGAGACTTTGCTGAAGTTGCTTATCAGCTTAAGAAGATTTTGGGCTGAGACGACGGGGTTTTCTAAATATACAATCATGTCATCTGCAAACAGGGACAATTTGACTTCTTCTTTACCTAACTGAATACCCTTGATTTCTTTCTCTTGCCTGATTGCCCTAGCCAGAACTTCCAACACTATGTTGAATAGGAGTGGTGAGAGAGGGCATCCCTGTCTTGTGCCAGTTTTCAAAGGGAATTTTTCCAGTTTTTGCCCATTCAGTATGATATTAGCTGTGGGTTTGTCATAAATAGCTCTTATTATTTTGAGGTACGTTCCATCAATACCGAATTTGTTGAGCGTTTTTAGTATGAAGGGCTGTTGAATTTTGTCAAAAGCCTTTTCTGCATCTATTGAGATAATCATGTGGTTCTTGTCTTTGGTTCTGTTTATATGCTGGATTACATTTATTGATTTGCGAATGTTGAACCAGCCTTGCATCCCAGGGATGAAGCCCACTTGATCATGGTGGATAAGCTTTTTCATGTGCTGCTGAATCCGGTTTGCCAGTATTTTATTGAGGATTTTTGCATCGATGTTCATCAGGGAGATTGGTCTAAAATTCTCTTTTTTTGTTGTGTCTCTGCCAGGCTTTGGTATCAGGATGATGTTGGCCTCATAAAATGAGTTAGGGAGGATTCCCTCTTTTTCTATTGATTGGAATAGTTTCAGAAGGAATGGTACCAGCTCCTCCTTGTACCTCTGGTAGAATTCAGCTGTGAATCCATCTGGTCCTGGGCTTTTTTTGGTGGGTAGGCTATTAATTGTTGCCTCAATTTCAGAGGCTGCTATTGGTCTATTCAGGGATTCAACTTCTTCCTGGGTTAGTCTTGGAAGAGTGTACATGTCCAGGAAATTATCCATTTCTTCTAGATTTTCTAGTTGATTTGCGTAGAGGTGTTTATAGTATTCTCTGATGGTAGTTTGTATTTCTGTGGGGTCAGTGGTGATATCCACTTTATCATTTTTTATTGCATCTATTTGATTCCTCTCTCTTTTCTTCTTTATTAGCTTTGCTAGTGGTCTGTCAATTTTGTTGATCTTTTCAAAAACCCAACTCCTGGATTCATTGATTCTTTGGAGGGTTTTTTGTGTCTCTATCTCCTTCAGTTCTGCTCTGATCTTAGTTATTTCTTGCCTTCTGCTAGTTTTTGAATGTGTTTGCTCTTGCCTCTCTAGTTTGTTTAATTGTGATGTTAGAGTGTCAATTTTAGATCTTTCCTGCTTTCTCTTGTGGGCACTTAGTGCTATAAATTTCCCTCTACACACTGCTATAAATGTGTCCCAGAGATTCTGGTATGTTGTATCCTTGTTCTCATTGGTTTCAAAGAACATCTTTACTTCTGCCTTCATTTCGTTATGTACCCAGTAGTCATTCAGGAGCAGGTTGTTCAGTTTCCATGTAGTTGAGCGGTTTTCATTGAGTTTCTTAGTCCTGAGTTCTAGTTTGATTGCACTGTGGTCAGAGAGACAGTTTGTTATAATTTCTGTTCTTTTACATTTGCTGAGGAGTGCTTTACTTCCAATTATGTGGTCAATTTTGGAATAAGTGTGATGTGGTGCTGAGAAGAATGTATATTCTGTTGACTTGGGGTGGAGAGTTCTATAGATGTCTATTAGGTCCGCTTGGTGCAGAGATGAGTTCAATTCCTGGATATCCTTGTTAACGTTCTGTCTCGTTGATCTGTCTAATGTTGACAGTGGAGTGTTGAAGTCTCCCATTATTATTGTATGGGAGTCTAAGTCTCTTTGTAAGTCTCTAAGGACTTGCTTTATGAATCTGGGTGCTCCTGTATTGGGTGCATATATATTTAGGATAGTTAGCTCTTCCTGTTGAATTGATCCCTTTACCATTATGTAATGGCCTTCTTTGTCTCTTTTGATCTTTGATGGTTTAAAGTCTGTTTTATCAGAGACTAGGATTGCAACCCTTGCTTTTTTGTGTTCTCCATTTGCTTGGTAGATCTTCCTCCATCCCTTTATTTTGAGCCTATGTGTGTCTCTGCATGTGAGATGGGTCTCCTGAAGACAGCAGACTGATGGGTCTTGACTCTTTATCCAGTTTGCCAGTCTGTGTCTTTTCATTGGAGCATTTAGTCCATTTACATTTAAGGTTAATATTGTTATGTGTGAACCTGATCCTGCCATCATGATATTAACTGGTTATTTTGCTCATTAGTTGATGCAGTTTCTTCCTAGGCTCGATGGTCTTTACATTTTGGCATGTTTTTGCAATGGCTGGTACCGGTTGTTCCTTTCCATGTTTAGGGCTTCCTTCAGGGTCTCTTGTAAGGCAGGCCTGGTGGTGACAAAATCTCTAAGCATTTGCTTATCTTTAAAGAATTTTATTTCTCCTTCACTTATGAAACTTAGTCTGGCTGGATATGAAATTCTGGGTTTAAAATTCTTTTCTTTAAGAACGTTGAATATTGGCCCCCACTCTCTTCTGGCTTGTAGAGTTTCTGCCGAGAGATCTGCTGTCAGTCTGATGGGCTTCCCTTTGTGGGTAACCCGACCTTTCTCTCTGGCTGCCCTTAAGATTTTTTCCTTCATTTCAACTTTGGTGAATCTGGCAATTATGTGTCTTGGAGTTGTCTTCTGGAGGAGTATCTTTGTGGCGTTCTCTGTATTTTCTGAATTTGAATGTTGGCCTGCCCTGCTAGGTTGGGGATGTTCTCCTGGATGATATCCTGTAGAGTGTTTTCCAATTTAGTTCCATTTTCCCCCTCACTTTCAGGCACCCCAATCAGACGTAGATTTGGTCTTTTGACATAATCCCATACTTCTTGCAGGCTTTGTTCATTTCTTTTCCTTCTTTTCTCTTTTGGTTTCTCTTCTCACTTCATTTCATTCATTTGATCCTCCATCGCTGATACTCTTTCTTCCAGTCGATCGAGTCGGTTACTGAAGCTTGTGCATTTGTCACGTATTTCTCGTGTCATGGTTTTCATCTCTGTCATTTCGTTTATGACCTTCTCTGCATTAATTAGTCTAGCTGTCAATTCTTCCACTCTTTTTTCAAGATTTTTAGTTTCTTTGCGCTGGGTACGTAATTCCTCCTTTAGCTCTGAGAGGTTTGATGGACTGAAGCCTTCTTCTCTCATCTCATCAAAATCATTCTCTGACCAGCTTTGATCCGTTGCTGGCGATGGGCTGTGCTCCTTTGCAGGAGGAGATGCGCTCTTATTTTTTGAATTTCCAGCTTTTCTGCCCTGCTTTTTCCCCATCTTTGTGGTTTTATCTGTCTCTGGTCTTTGATGATGGTGACGTACTGATGGGGTTTTGGTATAGGTGTCCTTCCTGTTTGATAGTTTTCCTTCTGACAGTCAGGACCCTCAGCTATAGGTCTGTTGGAGATTGCTTGAGGTCCACTCCAGACCCTGTTTGCCTGGGTATCAGCAGCAGAGGTTGCAGAAGATAGAATATTGCTGAACAGCGAGTGCACCTGTCTGGTTCTTGCTTTGGAAGCTTCCTCTCAGGGGTGTACTCCACCCTGTGAGGTGTGGGGTGTCAGACTGCCCCTAGTGGGGGATGTCTCCCAGTTAGGCTACTCAGGGGTCAGTGACCCACTTGAGCAGGCAGACTGCCCCTTCTCAGATCTCAACCTCCATGTTGGGAGATACACTGCTCTCTTCAAAGCTGTCAGACAGAGTCGTTCGCGTCTGCACAGGCTTCTGCTCCTTTAGCTGAGCCCTGTCCCCAGAGGCGGAGTCTACAGAGACAGGCAGGTTTCCTTGAGCTGCTGTGAGCTCCACCCAGTTTGAGCTTCCCAGTGGCTTTATTTACCTACTTAAGCCTCAGCGATGGCGGGCGCCCCTCCCCCAGCCTCGCTGCTGCCTTGCAGTTAGATTGCCACAGACTGCTGTGTTAGCAAGGAGGGAGGCTCCGTGGGCGTGGGACCCTCCCGGCCAGGTGTGGGATATAATCTCCCGTGTGCCGGTGTTTCAGCACTGTATTGGGGTGGGAGTTACCTGATTTTCCAGGTGTTGTGTGTCTCATTTCCCCTGGCTAGGAAAAGGGACTCCCTTCCCCCTTGCGCTTCCCAGGTGAGGGGATGCCTCGCCCTGCTTCAGCTCTCGCTGGTCGGGCTGCAGCAGCTGACCCGCACGGATTGTCCTGCACTCCGGAGTGAGAAGACCCCAGTACCTCAGTTGAAAATGCAGAAATCACCGGTCTTCTGTGTCGCTGGCACTGGGAGATGGGGACTGAAGCTGTTCCTATTCGGCCATCTTGTCTGGAATTGTTTACCCTTTCTTTTTACCCCTAATCATCAACTAAATCTCACTTAAAGAAATTCTATTCAATTGACACTTAGGCAAACAATTAAATATGTTCCAACCAATCCATTACTGCTTCCAAGTTAAGGATTATGAAGTATTACAGTGTATTCTTGATATATGTCAAATATGAATAGCAGGGTAATGAGACGGAGTTTTTCGCTCTTATCACCCAGACTTGAGTGCAGTGGCACGATCTTGACTCGCTGCAACCTCTGCATCCTGGGTTCAAGCGACTCTCCTGCCTCATCCTCTCAAGTGGCTGGGATTACAGGTGTCCTCTGCCAGGCCTAGCTAATTTTTTTGTATTTTCAGTAGAGATGGATTTTTGCCATGTTGGCCAGGCTGGTCTCAAACTCCTGACTTCAGGTGATCTGCCCATCTCGTCCTCCCAAAGTGCTGAGATTACAGGTGTGAGCCACCACACCAAGCCTTAAATATGTTAATAAATACTATCAAAAAAATTCTGGACCTTAAAATTAGCATTTCAAATCTGCGTAAAGGTATTATTCAACAAATAATGTTGGAAAAACTGGAAGGTTTTGGAGAAACAAATAATGTTGGATTTTTACATCACCAAAATAAATCCTAGATGAATTAAAAGTTTTAACATTAAAAAATGAAACTATAAAATACTAGAAGAAAACTAAAGAAACTATCTTATTCATTCTCTTCTTTTTTAAAGCAAACACTGAATAGGAGCCTTATCTAAATACGTTTAAAACTCAGAAGCTATAGAAAGAAGATTCTGACAGATTAAATACATAGAAATCTAAATGGTCTTTTTTTGGTTCAAAACATCTTAAATAATGAGAAATTTTAATGACAAATTGAGAGCATTTTGATCATTTTTATCAAATGCCAAAGTTTGCTTTCTCAAATTAACATAAGTTCCTACAAATCAATAATAAATAGATCAATGATCTAATTTGTAAAATGGCAAGTTATACGAACTGACATTACCCAGAAAAAAATATTAGAAAGTGAACAGACTAAGAGATATAAATAATAAGAGATATAAAAATGAAAGCCATCAGAACATGTTTCACTCTTGAGCAATAAAATGATTGGATAGACTGTGATGGAGAGTGTATGGAAAACAGTCCTTCTCATACGTGTATCTGGGTAGGAAATTGCTGTGAAGTTGGTGAATGGCACTTTTGGAACATCCATTAAAATTTAAAAATGTATATGTTTGTTGACCCAGACATCCCACCCATAGGTCTTCTTTCTACATACATAATTACATACATTAAAATGTTATATACTCACTGCACTTTTGTTTATAACAGCAAAAATTTGAAAGAATTTGTAAGTTCATTATTTTGTCACTAGTTATGTTATGGCACACATATAAAACAGAATATTAAAAAATAAATTAGAAAAATGACAGATATGTAGTAGCTTATATGACCTCTAAGAGAAAAAGGTTAGAAGCAACATAGTGTGCATAGTATACATCATTTATGTTATATATGTAATGTATACACATATATGTCCATCAATGTATAGATGCTCTCTGTATATATGTATGTAAATGTGTAGATACATATGTTTGTAAATATGTAAATGGTCTACACATGTACATTTACATCTAACTGTAAATGTAAATGTGTGTAATACATATAACTGTAAATGTCAATGTCTGTAAATGTATAGATGGTCTCTGGGAAGGTACTAATAATAGTAGTTGTCTCCTGGGAAAGAGCAAGACATCTGTAATGTTTGAATTATGCATCATGTACATGTTACTAAATTTGAAAATCTATTATACACACACATACACAATGTATATATCAACACACACACAATACAAAGGTATTTGTATCCACACGCACAAACACACACATACAGTCATTGTCTCCAGGGCCTTCTCCTTCTCACTACTGCTGAACTTCATGAAGCATTCACTTTGGTAGGCTGCTTAGTGCAAAAGAAAAAAACTAAAATCGGAATGAGCTCTGTACACGAGTCTCACTTTGACATTCATTGATCATATAATCTTGAGCAAATTCTTATTCTAGTATTTCTTGGCTGTGTATCCCTAACAAAGTGTTTAATTCATCTATGCTTGTTTTATAATTTATAACATGAGGATAATAGTAGTACCTATCTCCTAGCAGTGCCAATGAAAACACTGAGGCTCAGAAAGATTAAACTTTTGGTTCAAGACATACACTCTGTTATAGACAGAAAAAACTAGATCTATTATTTGATTTTATAACGTATTCACATTACAGTGTACATTCTCAAACAGAATTATCTTGACAGCATTATGAATGGACAAATACACACATACATTTACTTAAATTGTTCTGAACATGAACTTTGTAGTCATTACGTAACTTAAAAGTTTTCAGTACATTGGGGAATTTTCACTATGTTGACTTTAGAGATTCTTATTAACCTTTCATTGTCTTACAGCTGTAAAAGCTGAAACATCTTACTGCTCATTTTCATAATACACCTCTCCTGTCTCTCTTTTTAAAGAGTAGTACTGAGCAAAATAATTTAAAAATTAAAATAATGAGAATTTTATTTTTGTCTTTGACTATTGAGAGGGAGGTTAGGGGTTAAGCTTCAGAATAAATAAAGGTAAATGGCAAAACACGGATGAGAAATAATTTGACCATGTATATTAGTTTTGGTTAAGAGCTTAGTTGCTTTCTATGTGGACTTTGATTTCTTTTTTATTGTTGTTATTATTTTTTATTATACTTTATGTTTCAGGGTACATGTGTACAACGTGCAGGTTTGTAACATATGTATACATGTGCCATGTTGGTGTGCTGCATCCAATAACTTTTCATTTACATTAGGTATATCTGCTAATGCTATCCCTCCCCCCGTCCCCAACCCACGACAGGCCCTGGTGTGTGGTGTTCCCCACCCTGTCTCCAAGTGTTCTCATTGTTCAATTCTCACCTATGAGTGAGAACATGCGGTGTTTGGTTTTCTGTGCTTGTGATAGCTTGCTCAGAATGATGGTTTCTAGCTTCATCCATGTCCCTACAAAGGATATGAACTCATCATTTTTTATGGTTGCATAATATTGCATGGTGTATATGTGCCACATTTTCTTAATCCAGTCTATCATTGATGGACATTTGGGTTGGTTCCAAGTCTTTGCTATTATCAACAGTGCTGCAATCAACATACATGTGCATGTGTCTTTATAGCAGCATGATTTATAATCCTTTGGGTATATATCTATTAATGGGATGTTTGGGTCAAATGGTATTTCTAGTTCTAGATCCTTGAGGAACTGCCACACTGTCTTCCACAACGGTTGAATTAGTTTACACTCCCACCAACAATGTAAAAGCATTCCTATTTCTTCACATCCTCTCCAGCACCTGTTGTTTCCTGACTTTTTAATGATCACCATTCTAACTGGTGTGAGATGGTATCTCACTGTGGTTTTGATTTGCATTTCTCTGATGGCCAGTGATGATTATCATTTTTTCATGTGTCTGTTGGTTACATAAATGTCTTCTTCTGAGAAGTGTCTGTTCATATCCTTTGCCCACTTTTTGGTGGGGTTGTTTGATTTTTTTCTTGTAAATTTGTTTAAGTTCTTTGTAGATTCTGGATATTAGCCCTTTGTCAGATAGGGAGATTGTAAACATTTTCTCCCATTCTTTAGGTTGCCTAGTAACTCTGATGGTAGTTTCTTTTGCTGGGCAGAAGCTCTTTAGTTTAATTAGATCCCATTTCTGAATTTTGGCTTTTGTTGCCATTGCTTTTGGTGTTTTAGTCATGAAGTCCTTGCCCATGCCTATGGCCTGAATGGTATTGCCTAGGTTTCCTTCTAGGGTTTTTATGGTTTTAGGTCTAACATTTAAGTCTTTAATCCATCTTGAATTAATTTTTGTATAAGGTGTAAGGAAGGGATCTATTTTCAGCTTTCTACATGTGGCTAGCTAGTTTTCCCAACACCATTTATTAAATAAGGAATCCTTTCCTCATTTCTTGTTTTTGTCAGATTTATCAAAGATCAGATGGTTGTAGATGTGTGATATTATTTCTGAGGGCTCTGTTCTGTTCAATTGGTCTATATCTCTGTTATGGTACCAGTTTTGGTTACTGTAGTCTTGTAGTATAGTTTGAAGTCAGGCAGCGTGATGCCTCCAGCTTTGTTCTTTTGGCTTAGGATTTGTCGTGGCAACGTGGGCACTGTTTTGGTTCCACATGAAGTTCAAAGTAGTTTTTTTTTTTTCCCAATTCTGTGATTGTCCAAATCATTGGTAGCTTGATGAGGATGGCATTGAATCTGTAAATTACCTTGGGCAGTGTGGCCATTTTCATGATATTGATTCTTCCTATCCATGAGTGTGGAAAGTTCTTCCAATTATTTGTGTCCTCTTTTATTTCATTGAGCAGTGCTTTGTAGTTCTCCTTGAAGAGGTCCTTTACATCCCTTGTAAGTTGGGTTCCTAGGTATTTTATTGTCTTTGAAGCAATTGTGAATGGGAGTTCACTCATGATTTGGCTCTCTGTCTGATATTGGTGTATAAGAATGGTTGTGATTTTTGCACTTTGATTTTGTATCCTGAGACTTTGCTAAAGTTGCTTATCAGCTTAAGGAGATTTTGCACTGAGACGATGGGGTTTTCTCAATATACAATCATGTCATCTGCAAACAGGGACAATTTGACTTTCTCTTTTCCTAATTGAATACCCTTTACTTCTTTCTCCTGCCTGATTGCCCTGGCCAGAACTTCCAACACTATGTTGAATAGGAGTGGTGAGAGAGGGAATCCCTGTCTTGTGCCAGTTTTCAAAGGGAATGCATCCAGTTTTTGCCCATTCAGTATGATATTGGCTGCAGGTTTGTCATAAATAGCACTTATTATTTTGAGATATATCCCAGCAATACGTAGTTTATTAAGAGTTTTTAGCATGTAACGTTATTGAATTTTGTCAAAGTTCTTTTCTGCATCTATTCAGATAATCATGTAGTTTTTGTCTTTGGTTCTGTTTATATGATGGATTACGATGACTGATTGTCATATGTTGAACCAGCCTTGCATCCCAGGGATGAAGCCGACTTGATTGTGGTGGATAAGCTTTTTGATGTGCTGCTTGGTTTGGTTTGCCAGTATTTTATTGAGGGTATTTGTATCGATGTTCATCAGGGATATTGATCTACAATTCTCTTTTTGTGTGTGTCTCTGCTAGGCTTTGTTATCAGGATGATGTTGGCCTCATCAAATGAGTTAGGCAGGATTCCCTCTTTTTCTACTGATTGAAGTAGTTTTAGAAGGAACGGTACCAGCTTCTCTTTGTACCTCTGGTAGAATTTGGCTATGAATCCTTCTGGTCCTGGACTTTTTTTGTTGGTAGACTATTAATGTTTGCCTCAATTTTAGAGACTGTTATTTTAGGTCTATTCAGGGATTTAGCATCTTCCTGGTTTAGTCATGGGAGGCTGTATGTGTTCAGAAATTTATCCACTTCTATATTTTCTAATTTATTTGCATAGAGGTGTTTATAGTATTCTCTGATGGTAGTTTGTGTTTCTGTTGGATCAGTGGTGATATCCCCTTTATCATTGTTAATACATCTGTTTGATTCTTCTCTCTTTTCTTCTTTATTAGTCTTGCTAGTGGTCTACGAATTTTGTTGATCTTTTCAAAAAACCAGTTCCTGGATTCATTTTGATTTTTTGAAGGGTATTTTTTTTGTGTGTGTCTCTATCTCCTTCAGTTCTGCTCTGATCTGAGTTATTTCTTGCCTTCTGCTAGCTTTTGAATGTGTTTGCTCTTGCTTCTCTCATTCTTTTAATTGTGATGCTAGGGTGTCAATTTTATATATTTCCTACTTTCTCTTGTGGAAATTTAGTGCTATAAATTTCCCTCTACATATTGCTTTAAATGTGCCCCAGAGATTCTGGTATGTTGTGTCTTTGTTCTCATTGGTTTCAAAGGACATCTTTATTTCTGCCTTCATTTTGTTATTTACCCAGTAGTCATTCAGGAACAAGTTGTTCAGTTTCCATGTAGTTGAGCGGTTTTGAATGAGTTTCTTAATTCTGAGTTCTAGTTTGATTGCACTGTGGTCTGAGAGATAGTTTGTTGTGATTTCTGTTCTTTTACATTTGCTGAGGAGTGCATTACTTCCAACTATGTGGTCAATTTTGGAATAAAAGTGGTGTGGTGCTGAGAAGAATGCATATTCTGTTGATTTGGGGTGGAGAGTTCTGCAGATATTTATTAGGTCCGGTTGGTGCAGAGCTGAGTTCAATTCCTGGATATCCTTGTTAACTTTCTGTCTCGTTGATCAGTCTAATGTTGACAGTGGGGTGTTAAAGTCTCCCATTATTATTCTGTGGGAGTCAAAGTCTCTTTGTAGGTCTCTAAGGACTTGCTTTATGAATTGGAGTGCTCCTATATTGGGTGCATATGTATTTATGATAGTTAGCTCTTCCTGATGAATTGATCCCTTTACCATTATGTAATAGCCTTGTCACTTTTGATCTTTCTTGGTATAAAGTCTGTTTTATCAGAGACTAGGACTGCTTTCTTTGTTTTCCATTTGCTTGGTAGATCTTCCTCCATCCCTTTATTTTGAGCCTATGTGTGTCTCTGCATGTGAGATGGGTCTCTTGAATACAGCACACTGATAGGTCTTAACTCTATCCAATTTTCCAGTCTGTATCTTTTAATTGGAGCATTTAGCCCATTTACATTTAAGGTTAATATTGTTTTGTGTGAATTTGATCCTGTCATTATGATGTTAGCAGTTTTTTGTTGTTGTTGTTGTTGTTAGTTGATGCAGTTTCTTCCTAGCCTCAATGGTCTTCACAATTTGTCATGTTTTTGTAGTGGCTGGTACTGGTTGTTCCTTTCCATGTTTAGTGCTTCCTTCAGGATCTCTTGTGAGACAGGCCTAGTGGTGATAAAATCTCTCATTATTTGCTTGTCTGTAAATGATTTTATTTCTCCTTCACTTATGAAGCTTAGTTTGGTTGTATATGAAATTCTGGGTTGAAAATTCTTTTCTTTAAGAATGTTGAATATTGGCCTCCACTCTCTTCTGGCTTGTAGAGTTTCTGCCTAGAGATCTGCTGTTAGTCTGATGGGCTTCCATTTGTGGGTAACCCAACCTTTCTCTCTGGCTGCCCTTAACATTTTTTCCTTCATTTCAACCTCGGTGAATCTGACAATGATGTGTCTTGGTGTTGCTTTTCTCAAGGAGTTTCTTTGTGGCGTTCTCTATATTTTCTGAATTTGAATGATGGTCTGCCTTGCTAGACTGGGAAGGTTCTCCTGGATAATATCCTGAAGAGTGTTTTCCAACTTGGTTCCATCCTCCCCATCACTTTCAGGTACACCAATCAGACGTAGATTTCATCTTTTCACATAGCCTCATATTTCCTGGAGGCTTTGTTCATTTCTTTTACTCTTTTTTTCTAAACTTCTCCTCTTGCTTCATTTCATTCATTTGGTCTTCAATCACTGATACCCTTTCTTCCACTTGATCAGATCAGCTACTGAAGCTTGTTAATGCATCACGTAGTTCTCATGCCATGGTTTTCAACTTCATTAGGTCATTTGAGGTCTTCTCTATGCCGTTTATCTAGTTAGCCATTTGTCTAATCTTTTTTCAAGGTTTTTAGCTTCTTTGCAATGGGTTCAAACATCCTCCTTTAGCTTGAAGAAGTTTATTATTACCAACCATCTGAAGCTTTCTTCTCTCAATTCGTCAAAGTCATTCTTCATCCAGCTTTGTTCTGTTGCTGGCAAGGAACTACCTTCCTTTGGAGGAGAAGAGGTACTCTGATTTTTAGAATTTTCAGCTTTTCTGCTCTGTTTTTTTCCCATCTTTGTGGTTTTATCTACCTTTGGTCTTTGATGATGGTGATGTACAGATGGGGTTTTGGTGTGGATGTCCTTTCTGTTTGTTAGTTTTCCTTCTAACAATCAGGACCCTCAGCTGCAGGTCTGTTCAAGTTTGTTGGAGGTCCACTCCAGACGCTGTTTGCCTAGGTATCACCAGCAGAGGCTGCAGAAGAACAAATATTGCAAAGTGGCAAATGTTGCTGTCTGATCCTTCCTCTGGAAGCTTCATCTTAGAGGAGCACTCAGCCATATGAGGTGTCAGTCAGCCCCTACTGGTGAGTGCCTCCCATTTAGGTTACTCGGGAGTCAGGGACTAACTTGAGGAGGCAGTCTGTCCATTCTCAGAGCTCAAACAAACACCATTCTGGGAGAGCCACTCTCTCTTCAAAGCTGTCAGACAGGGACGTTTAAGTCTGCAGAAGTTTCTGCTGCCTTTTGTTCAGCTATGCCCTGCCTCCAGAGGTGTAGTCTACAGAGACAGGCAGGCCTCCTTGAGCTGTGGTGGATGTCACCTAGTTCAAGCTTCCTGGCCACTTTGTTTACTTACTCAAGCCTCAGCAATGGTGGACGCCCCTCCCCCTACCTTGCTGCCAGCTTGCAGTTCGATCTCAGACTGTTGTGCTAGCAGTGAGTGAGGCTCCATGGGCATGGGACCCTCAGAGCCAGGTGTCGGATATAATCTCCTAGTGTTCCATTTGCTAAGACCATTGGAAAAGTGCGGTATTAGGGTGGGAATGTCTCGATTTTCCAGGTACCATCTGTCATGGCTTCCCTTGGCTAGGAAAGGGAATTCCCTGACCCCTTGTGCTTTCCCTATGAGGTGATGCCCTGCCCTGCTTTGGCTTATGCTCTGTGGGCTGCACCTACAGTCCAACAAGCCTCAGTGAGGTGAACCCAGTACCTCAGTTGCAAATGCAGAAATCACCTGTCTTCTGTGTTGCTCATGCTGGGAACTGTAGACTGGAACTGTTCTTATTTGGCCATCTTGGAACCTCCTATATGGTCTTTGATTTCAACTTGCTTTTGGAATATTCGAAGTATGTATTTACCCAAATGTTTATTTACCTAAAATTAAACAGTACTATTAATGCTGTATGAAAAGTATAATCTTTCAAATGACTCTAGTTGGAGACACTGGTAAGTCAGTCACTTTGACTAAGAAAATATATGCTAATTAATAAAAATGATTTTTTAAGAACTTATATTTAGAGTATCAGTATACAACACAACCAATGCAAAACCCAAATTCAAGGCTGTTAAATAATTTTGTTAAATTTTTCTCTTTCATTGTGACATTTTTCCTTACTGTCATCCCACTCAATTAGTAAGTTTATTTTATCAGACTCACTTTATGCTTTATTCCTGGTATTCAAAAAATCAGTCACATTTACATACAGATAAACATTAATAAGAAATCATAGTTATTTATGTAAAGTTATTTGAATGAAGAGAAGAAAGTAGAGGGAATAGATAGCAGTGTTCTATACATATAATTATTGAAATATAAATTGAAAGCCTCATCACTATATAAAGAAACATAATAGCCTTATTAAAGACTACTGTAGAAAAAACTCTTAGAAAGAAAAGTTGTAGTGAACTGTAGAAATAATTACTTCTATTCAGGTAAAATATATTTAAAATAAAAGACTATAAAATGAAATGACACTAAAGAATGCCTAATAGACATTTATTCAAGGACAAAATAAATAATCCAAATACATTTCTTACTTCCAAATATTGCACAGAACTGGGAAGCATACAGTTTTTTTAAAAAAAATCAAGATCTACTGTACATTATTGTTCATCAAGTTGGAACATGTTTGTAACTACTGAACCTATACAATAGTTAACAATACCAATAGGTGAAGAATATCTAGTTGTATTAATGTAATCGGTATTTTTGTTAAGCAAATATAAATGAAATGAAACCATGATTACAGGATTGTTAGCAGTATGTTCTAGTTTTGAATATGTTTGTTGGGAAAAATATAAATTTTGTGATGCTCAATAGAACTGTCTATCCTCTATTACCTATTCAAAACATCTTTTTTTTGTTTGTTTTTGTCAGTCTCACTTTGTCGCTAGACTGGAGTGCAGTGGCACAATCTCAGTTCACTGCAACCTCCACCTCCTAGGTTTAAACAATTCTCCTGCCTCAGCCTCTCTAGTAGCTGGGACTACAGGTGCAAGCCACCACACCTGGCTAATTTTTTTTTTTTTCTTTTTGTATTTTAGTAGAGATGGGGTTTCACCATGTTGGCCAGGTTAGTCTCAATCTCCTGACCTCGTGATCTGCCTGCCTCAGCTTCCCAAAGTGCTGGGATTACAGGCATGAGCCACCACGCCCGGCCAATATCTTTAATATTCTCAATGGCTGTAGCCAGGTGCAGTGGCTCATACCTATAATCCTAGCACTTTGGAAGGCTGAAGCGGGTGGATCACCTGAGGTCAGGAGTTGGCAGCCAGCCTGGTCAACATGGTGAAACTCCATCTCTAATAAAAATACAAAAATTATCTTTGCATGGTGGCAGGCGCCTGTAATCCCATCTACTCAAGAGGCTGAGGCAGGAGAATCACTCAAAGGCAGAGATTGCAGTGAGCCAAGATTGCAGTGAGCCAAGATGGTGCCACCGCACTCCAGCCTGGGCAACAAGAGCAAAATTCTTTCCCCCAACCCACCAAAAAATATTAATTTTGAAGTCTAGCAGTTACATAATTTTCAGCAATAACAAGACAATAATACCTAGCGTTCTGTCGTATTGGCAGAAGTACTCATACTTTCTCCAAATATAAGATAAAAGAAAGGCGTGCTGACTGATTTATAAATATGCTCACTACAATAGTCTTTATTTCCTTTTCCAGAATTTTTTGGAACTTCCATATATTCTTCAAGATTATAATAACTATGATGTAATTATACTTTTAAGTATAATATCTTCAAATATGGAGTTTCAACTCAACATTGAAAGAAAAATATGTAAAAGCCTCACGGAAAATAATTTGTTTACACCAAACTAAGCAATCAGATATGAAGACGTTCATAAATATCAAAGTAGTTAAGTCACCAGAAGTTGTCACAGGCGTCCAAAGGCATTCTCTGAGGCTTTCTGCTACTATGGTAGTTTTACATCAAAGAGATAATTATTTCCAATTTTTAAAAGACTAAGATATTTTCTCAAAACATTAATATATACCAATTATTTCATTACTAGATCTTTATAGAGACCAAACCAATCCAAAGATATATATACTTAAAAAGGGTACATTTTATTTCATGTAAGTTATACTCTAAATAAGGTTGAATTTAAAAAGTTTATAAAGGCTGGGAGTGGTGGCTCACGCTTGTAATCCCAGCACTTTGGGAGGCCGAGACGGGTGGATCACGAGGTCAGGAGATTGAGATCATCCTGGCTAACATGGTGAAACCCCGTCTCTACTAAAACATAGAAAAAAATATTAACCGGGCGTGGTGGTGGACACCTGTAGTCCCAGCTACTGGGGAGGCTGAGGCAGGAGAATTGCTTGAACCCGGGAGGCGGAGCTTGCAGTGAGCCGACATCGTGCCACTGCAGTCCAGCCTGTTGACAGAGCGAGACTCCGTCTCAAAAATAAATAAATAAATAAATACATACATAAATACATAAATAAATAAATATAAAAAGTTTATAGATTCTGGAGATGTACTGAGAATAAGAACCATATTTGGTGTCCAGAGTTATAAACTTCTCCCTGATTATGCTGTGAAGACGTTTACAAACATGTCTTTACCAAGCAAATATAATATTAATGCAGTTTCAGTGTTTACTAAACTTACCTGTTAATAAGAAGGCCTGTATACGTATCAAACATGGAGATTTCAGGACACACCTAAGATCAACTGAATCTGCACATTTTATCAACTGTATCAGGTGATTGCTAGTATGAGAACATTTGAGAAACAGTACTTTTGTTTCTCTCAATCCCTCATACAAGTAATTTTTTACTCTGTTTTCTTCCAGCTTGAATTTCTATCAGTCTTTGAATTTTTCAAAGCTGTTTGAATCTCTGCTTTCCATAATTCCAGATATCACAATACGCATTGCTGACATCTTTATTACGATTTTTTTTTTTTTTTTTAAGAATAAATACAGGGAAAGACCAAAGAATGAGTACTTTGGTTCATTACATCAGGTAATGGAGTGAAAGAAACAAAAAATATGGCATTGGCACTTCCAATGTTACCTTCCCAAGCTTACACAGCAATAATACTAGTATTCCTATCATTCAACTTATGATAGAATTTGCCAAAAATAAAAAGAAATAAAATACTTCAAGCATTTTGAAGGTGAGCTAATATCTTTGAAACAAAACAGGAGCACACGATATCCCCAAACAGTGCTGCATTATTTCATTAGTCACTGGAAAAAGCAAACTTGCAAATTTGAAAAAAAAATAATAATAATTTTAGAATGCCAAGCAATTACCTGAGTTCAAAGGATTCCATTATAATACTCAACTGTTTTGTTATAAACAATTATTTATGTTGAATGTATAATCAATACAGTCTTTTTTTTTTTTTTTTTTTTTTTTTTTTTAGAGTTTTTCTTTTTTACCCCGGCTGGAATGCAATGGGGCTTTCACAGAACACTACAATCTCCACCTCCCAGGTTCAAGCGATTCTTCTGCCTCAGCCTCCCATGTAGCTAGGACTACAGGCGTGCACCACCACGCCCGGCTAATTTTTGTATTTTTAGTAGAGACGGGGTTTCACCATCTTGGTCAGGCTGATCTGGTCTTGAACTCCTGACCTCATAATCCATCCATCTCAGCCTCCCAAAGTGCTAGGATAATACAGTTATTATTAAATACCATATTCTCAGTAAGTTTTAACTAATTATTTCTGTCATCTTCAGAAATTCTAAATTATTGAATGATTTTGATTATGGTTACAGAGAGTTGTCTGAACTGATTACAAATGCTGACAAAACCCTGAAATTTCTGGTACTTCGGTAGGCATTACCAGAGAAGCAGCTGCCCAGTTTATTAGCAGAAAGCTTGTTTACATTTTATCCAAATAGATGTCCTTAAAGAAGCCACATTCGAATCACCTGAAATGCTCATCAAAAACAGACTTCTGAGCTCAGCCCCAGAAATAATAAATCTAAATCTTAAAGGCAGTGGCCCAATAATTTCTATTTCAACTAGGTCCCTGGGAAATTCATATATAAAACAGATTGAGTAATTCTTTGTATTTTAAGAACTCTGAAGCTGATCAAGATGGGAGTCTGACGCTATCAACGAGGTCACAGTGGCTCTGTCATAGGCCAGAAGCACAAATAAATCTGTGTGACACTGTTATGCTTACTGTCTATGAAAGCATATCTCCCAGAGTGACTAATAACACAGTCTTTAGACAAACCTTCCTCAGAACCATCTGACTGACTCTGGGCTACTTCTTTATAAAAGGAATTACTAGATTCAGAAACTGAAAGAAGCAGCAATATTTTTTTTCCTCTGAATGCTGCAATTGCTAAATCATAGTCACTTTTGGCGTGTGTATATATATATATATTTTTTTTTCTTTTATTTATTTATTTTTTTTTTCTTGAGACGCAGTCTTGCTCTGTCACCAGCTGGAGTGCAGTGGCACAATGTCAGCTCACTGCAACCTCCCCCTCCCGGGTTCAAGCGATTCCCCTGCCTCATCCTCCCAGGTAGCTGGGATTACAGGCATGTACCACCACGCCTCACTAATTTTTTGTATTTTTAGTAGAAATGGGGTTTCATCATGTTGGTTCAGACAGTCTTGATCTCCTGAACTCGTGATATAATTTTTAATGTATTTATACACACATACATATATTTCCATCCTTGCACAAAACAGTTTTTCAAGTTATTTCTTATGGACAAAGAATGAGACGGTATTAAGGTGGAGATAAGAAGATGAGAGTATTACACATGTAAGAATAGTGATTTCAGACTTCTAACACCCTTATCACAGATACCAAAGAAACAGGTAAAACACAGAGGGTATAACTGAGAAGTAACAATACAATTTTTTGTCAAAATATTTTTATGTTTAAATCTGTTTGTGTATAATATTCTATGTTCTACCTACCGTCTTTATCTCTTTTTCCCCTTCCTTTTCCTGACTCTTGACTTTTATCTTAGCCTGTACACTCTCCTCATTCTTGTATTTCCTAATCTCTATGTAATATAATCATTTTATTTTCAGGTTAACAGTTTACCAAGTTTTTACAGTATGTACTTTAAATATTTTGGATGTGAAGATTTGACGTAAAATTGATTCCACCTAATAAGCATATTATAAACCATATAATGGCAGCATTATCCTGAACTTACTTTAAATTGATCTTTGTCCAGTACACAAATCCTACAATAATCAATGCCATAAAATTGATTAGATAGTACACATAATTATGGATCAGCTTTTGCTCACGTGAATCGTATGTGCCTTTATAAGGCAAATGCATTAATTAAAGCAAAAAAACTCAGAATACAAAATACATCTGTTATGTATAATATGCACATAATAAATTTACCAGAGGAAATAGAAATATTTCATTTATTTAATTTATCCATTTTTTTCTGATCTTTCTTTCAAAAATGGTAAAGAGAAGCAATCTGCACTTGGTTGCATAGAAATTGATGTTCTGTGAAGTCATTTATTAAAATGCAACTTAATTGCCTGAGTCAATGCATCTCAAAAAAAGGTATTTCCAGGAAGTAAAAAGAGGGTCAACCAGAATATTTCAGTAGTGCCATTTTAAGATTGGCTAAATAATTTATTAACATGACCTTAATTCTTTCAAAACATCAAAATTGAAAAATCATTTTAGCAAGGTGAATCCTTCAGCGGTAACAGGAAAGGAAACCTTGAAGTGATGCAATTAAAGTTATGACAAAACACTAATTAAAAATTGAGTACATGTTCCAATATGAATGCTTCTCCACATATTTAAGATGTAATCTTAGAGAAATTTATATTTTGAGCTGCCATTGCTTAGACAACATTATTTATTAAATTGCATTGAATTGTTATATTTATTATTTTATTTATTTTTTATTCTTAGATAATGACTTTTAGCTCCACGTTTATTCATATGTTCTGAAGATTATAAAATTACCATTCACAAACATTTTAGTCTACAGTTTTAATTTCCATATTTGAGAAGGTTCCCTAAAGTCTCAGAAAAAGTATATACAAATGTATAAGTAGTCAATATGTATGCATATACATATATAATGGTTCCATAGTTTATGCAGGTAGATACAGTGGGATACTGGAGAAATTTACCTTGTCTTTTTTGTATAATGACTTCTTTTCCTTTGATGCTCAGCACTGGGATTGCTGAATCAAATGGTAGTTCTACTTTCAGTTCTTTAAGCAATATCCATGCTGTTTTCCGTATTGGTTATACTAGTTTACATTCCTGCCAGCAGTGTAGAAGTGTCCCCATTTCACCACATCCACACCATCATCTACTATTTTTTGATCTTTTAATTGTGACCATTCTTGCAGGAATAAGGTGGTATCTTATAGTGGTTTTAATCTGCATTTCCCCGATAATTAGTGATATTGAATATTTTTTCATATGTTTGTTGGCAATTTGTATACGTTCTTTTGACAACTGCCTATTCATGTACTTTGCCCACTTTTTAATAGGATACATGCAATTTAAAAGGATCATATCTTACTGAAACTGAAGAGTGTTTTATCTCATGTGTTGAGTATCTGGAATTTATCCTTTCAATAGAATTTTTTTTTTTTAATCTTTGCACTCCAGAGTTCATTGGATTGGTAATTGTTTGCTAGTTGATAATGTATTACTAGGTAAAAGCTATAGTTACTTAAAACAGGCAAGTTTTGATTTGTTCTAACAGATTATATCACTGTTTAGCAATATTGCATTTTATTTATAACTTACATTGTTGAAAATGTATCTGTAAATTTTTATTGAGTAATATTGAATTGTTTCTAAATCACATTGCTCTTTTCCCAATATGAATACATTTATTTTTATTTCATTAAGCTCAATGGGAAAAATATTAATTTCTTCTCAAGTGCAACTTAGAAAATTATAGAATTGTAGAATTACACTGATATGTCATGAAGATAAACCAATATTATACCTACTTTCTTAAAATGAACAAAAGCTTAAATGGTTTGTCCTACAGTAAAATACCTGCTATATGACTAGCTGTCAGATTTCTTAATTTCTTTGGTACTTTTCATGCTCTTTGTACTTCAAGAATTTGAGTACTTGATGACAAAAGCTATGAGTTTCTGGGTTTCAAGATCCATTACAATTCATTTTAGTGCACATAATTTTTCTTCTCAGTATAGCAATGTAACATCTCAATTAGCTTTTTACATTTTGATGTTCAGCCTCTTCATATCACAGGCATAAGCAACTTACTTTTGGTTGACAGAAAAATATCCTAGAAAGGAGCAGTGTAGCAAGACAAAAGGACTCTTAGACAATAGCCACTCTACTATGACCAAATACCACAGGAAAAAAAAAAAAAAAAAATGTGGTTTCATGACTGCTCACATTAGTTAAGTCTTAGTAAAGAACATAAACTTAAAACCTCGCAAATGTGTAACAAAATTCCTCTACACTTCTGATTTGCATATCATGGGAAAAAAAGCAGGTCCAAGTGATAATCAAGTCAAAGAAGTGACTGTGCATGTGAGTTGTGAATGTTTGGAGCAGAGGACTCCTAAAAATTGTAAAGCGAAGGTGCCGGAAAGGGCAGAAAGGTTTAGAGGCACTCTTCCATAAGTCAAGGAAGAAGTTCCAATGGAAATTTTAAAAATACATTGATCTGACTGAAAATAACAGTACAACATACCAAATTTGAGGAGCATATATAAAACAGTGCTGAGTGGGAAATCTATAGCACCAAGTGCTATTGGAAAAGAGGAAAGTCTGAAATTAATCATCTAAGTTCTCAGCTCAAGAACCTGGAAGAAGATTAATATAAAACTAAAGCAAAAGGAAGGGAGAACTTAGTAAAGATAAGAGCAGAATTAAACTAAATTAAACTGAAAGAAACTGAAATTAAACTGAAAACAGAAATAGCAGTACAGAAAAATCAATGAAATAAAGAGCTGGTTCTTTGAAAGGATCAATAAAATCGACAAACCTCTAGAAAAACTGGCAAAAAAAAGTCTAGAGAAGACAAAAATTACCAACATCAGGGATGAAACAGGATATAACTATAGATCCTGCAGTCATCAAAAGAATAATAATAAAATATTATGAACAACTTTACACACATAAACTATACATTACACTCATAGACAACATGGAAGAAATAGTCCAATTACTCAATAAACACAAATTACTGCAATTCATCCAACATGAAATAGGCAATTTTAATAGCTCTATAACTGTTAAGTAAATTGAGTTTACAATTTTTAAAAATCTCATAAAAATATATCCGGACCCAGACGGTTTTGCTGGAGTATTCAATGAAATGTTTAAAAAAGAATTAACTGCAATTCAGTAAAATTTCATACTGAAATTTTATACTGAAAAAGAGAAGAGAGAACACTTCCTGGTTCATTTTATAAAGGTAGTATTACCGAGATACTAAAATCAGACAAAGACAGTTGAAAACAGACTACATATTTGATACACTGTACATTGCTCAGGTGACAGGTTCACCAGCATCTCAGAAACCACTGCTAAAGAACTTATGCATGAAACCAATAACAATTTGTACCCCCAAAACTATTGAAATTAAAATAAATTGCCCGTATAAAAGTACTTAGTTACTTATGTCTATGTAGCTCTAACTTTGTTACTCATTTGCAATTTGACCTTTGATTATCTACATTTTCTTCATGACAATTGTAAAATGATGACAGTTCAACAAATCTATCTCAAATATCGGTTTCAGTTTTAAAGCTTTATGATTTTATGATTTTATTATCTACATAGTATTATTTAGTTATTCATCATAAAATATCAAAGGTCAAACTCTATAACTGAAAGAATGTGCTATTATTTTTATTCTTTATCACAGCCAAACCCACTCAAACTTATCACACTACTTCACTTTAATGCCTTTTGTGGCACCTTCACTTTCCAGTTCTTAGGAGTCTCCTTCTCCAAACATTCGCAACTCACATGCGCGGTCACTTCCTTGACCTGACCATCACTTAGACCTGGGATAACTCAGAATGTTTTCCTGCCACTCTCATGTTCCCACAAGTTCTCTCACCTAATTCCACTGACTTCACATTTCCTATCTTCATCATGTTAAGTCTATGTGATTTTAAACACTACAGAAAAGTTATCTAATTGCTGATTGAAATCCCTAAGCCAAGTAAGCAATATTAGGGAAACTCTCAGCTGTATCAATCAATTATTTTTGATGCACCCATAGTCAAATGTCTATCTGCAACAAGATATATAAGCATGGTCACATTTTAACAATTATTGAACAAAATCCTTCTTTCCTTTCAGACACCAGTTAAAATTCTTTACTACCAAATTTCTCGTACATAATAGATTGACATTCAATGTTTCAATGCTTCCTTTTACTATACATTGTCATTAAATCATTACATTGGATTTTTTTCTCCTATTTGCTCCCTGAAATTGAAATCTGTAAGGTCAGAAACTCAGTGACTTACATATGTCAAGTGAAATATCCCGTTTTTCATATCATCATAAACTGTTATCAACAACCAGGAGTTTCTCAGTTTCAGGATTTCCATTTTCTATCCAACCATTAAATCTAGGTCCCCAGAATTCCAACCTGTCCTTGCACCAAAACTGAACTTCTTTTCCCAAATCCACTTCTTATCCTATAATCTCTTTTTTTTCTGTAATTCTTTTTTTTTTTTTTTTTTTTTTTTTTTTTTCCCTGAGGCGGAGTCTCACTATCGCCCAGGCTGGAGTGCATTGACGCGATCTTGGCTCACTGCAAGCTCCGCCTCCCAAGTTCACACCATTCTCCTGCCTCAGCCTCCCGAAGAGCTGGGACTACAGGCGCCCACCACCACGCCCGGTCAATTTTTTTTTTTTTTTTTGTATTTTTGGTAGAGATGGAGTTTCACCATGTTAGCCAAGATGATCTCGATCTCCTGACCTCATAATCCGCCTTCCTCAGCCTCCCAAAGATTTTTCTGTAATCATAGTTAATCTAGGTTTTCTTTACTTTTTCCACTTTTCACTACAAAGTATTCCCCCCTGCAAAAATAATAATAATAATAATAAATAAAATAAACCTTTCCATATACCACTTCACAATTTCAAATATCACTCTATGTCTATTGTTGCTACAAGAAAAGCAAAAGAAACAAACACAAAACAAACCAAACAGGAAAGCAAACAAAAAAACTAAGAGGATGTGGCCTTCGCAATACAAAGACAGTCTTGATGGAACTGTGTTAGAGAAGCCAAGCAAGAAGAATGGGATTGAAAGAGGTACTGTTCAACAGACCAGTGTTGCAGAGAAGAAAGGTAAAGTCAGCACATTTTATGTTGGTTTTGAGAACTAAGTATTGCTCACATTTAGAAATTAGTGGCAGATTAAGAAGTAAAGGTGATGAGTGTTGATCATTCTACCTAAGATAATTTGGCTACTGGTTACACGATTGAGTGTGCAAGCAGAAGGCCCTAAAATGAAGAACACATTTGGTAGAATCAATGCCAAAATGTAGAAGAAACTGTTTACCTCTACAGGTTGAAAAAAGATACACAGAAATATCTTAAAATCTTTAAATTATCTTAAAAATAATTTCAATATCCTAAATTATTTTCAAATGAGAAATAATTATTTAAAAAGAATGCTTTCAAACTGTTAATTTAGTGCTTAGATTTTAAGTACAGAATATACTGACTATGATAATGCATCTTAAACAGCTTATATTTAGGATACTATAAAAACTTAGGATTATCATTTGTCGGGGTCGGGACTAGAGTGAAGCAAAAAAGACACCTGGTGCAAATTTTTATGAAACATTCACTCTCAGGTTCATGGAAGGGCAGGGTCAGCATTTGCAATAGAGAATGAGGACCTCCTGAAACTTTGTGCCTGAGACCCCTTGCTTACCCTAGTTCTGTCCCTACCATTTGTAAAATATATTTGTATGCCTTTACATATCTTACAAAAAGTAATGTAGCATAGCAACTAGGAACTCCTACTAGGTCTATAATAATGTCATAGACTCTAAGTCTATACATTTTATCAAATTATATACATTAAACATTTAATTTAAAGTATTAATTAAACTGGGCATGGTTGTGTATTCCTGTAGTCCCAGCTACTCAGAAGGCTGAGGTGGGAGGATCATTGGAACCCAGGAGTTTGAGACCAGCCTGGGCAACATAGTAAAACTTGTCTCTGAAAAAAAAAAAAAAAAAAAAAAAATTAAAAATATTTTACATAAATAAGAGTATATATGATATAATAATTAAAAGTATATTTAAGTAATTTTAATAAAATTACAAAATGTGCGTGTATAATTTAAGTAAAATAAGGCTCTAAGAATTTGATTCAAAGTATTTAAATATATAGCTACATATAGATATATAGGCATGTGTACATTTTAAAAAATTAAATAGAAGCACTTAACTTTGGTTTATAATCCTACTGTATATTTTTCTGCACTTCCAACTTTTTCAATAATCCTGGATTAAGAAGAAAAATAATGTTACAAGTATGTGTTTGTCAAACGTCTACTATGTTTATGAACATCCTGCTTTTTTCAAATCTCACTATCTAGCAGAGAAGAAAAATTATACCCATCCCCCTTCACACACCTATACCCACATAGTTATGGTGTAATGTAGTAGGCTCCATGCTATAGTACAAAATAAATCTCTATGTGATTGCACCACCACGACTGGCTAATTTTTGTATTTTTGGTAGAGACAGGGTTTCACCATGTTGGCTAGGCTTGTCTCCAACTACTGGCCTCAAGTGATCCTTCCAAAGTACTGGGTTTACAGGTATGAGTCACCACGCCCAGCCCAAAATTGTAAACTGTGTGTGAAAACCCAATGAGTTGTGTGGAATCATTAAACCAAAAGCATATTTCCCTCTCTTTTATTCTAAGTTTGTTTTCACTGGAAGCAATTTTTTCTTTTTAAGTTCTGGGGTACATGTGCAGGATGTGCAGGATTGTTACATAGGTAAACGTGTACCATGGTGGTTTGCTACGCCTATCAACCCATCACCTAGGTATGAAGCCCAGCATGCATTAGCTCTCTTCCCTAATGCCCTCTCCCCATTCCCCTGTCCTCCCTCAACAGACCCCAGCGTGTGTTGTTCCCCTCCCTGTGTCCATGTGTTCTCTTTGTTCAGTTCCCACTTATAAGTGAGAACATGCAGTGCTTTGTTTTCTGTTCCTGCTTTCGTTTGCTGAAGATAATGACTCACTGGAAGCAATATTTACCTCTAGAAAGTGATCAGTTGGTAACTAAACTTTAAGATGTGTTTGTCTATGTTGTAATGAATAATTCATGAAAACGAGTTGTAAAGAAGTGAACATTTAGTTAAAAATCATTGTAAGGTTATCTTTTTCCCTTATTATTTATTCCCTATTATGTATATGCATGCTTTAAAAGAAGTTATTAATATATTTTGACATGTTTTGCTGCTTCCAAATCCACATTTATAAATAAACATTACATTTTTACATTTACATTTTTTAGGCTTTGCACATTATATTCTTTGTTAATAAACTTCCATCTAATTGTATGCCCCTTGCAGATATAGGTAAAAGGTAATAACAGATGTTTTCGTTTTCTACAACTTCAGTTATCCAATTAATTTATTATTACTTAGATAGGATAATTACTCTGTTTTATTTGACCTAAACAATTATGAAGTTTTGTAATTGATATATTTTGTATCTATTTTGTACTTAAGTTTTTACTATTTTGTCAGCAATACCTGTTATTTTACCTTCCTCCATGAGCAGCCAAATGAAAGGATTCTTTGGTCTTACAGTTCTTTTTGTACTACTTTTATACTACTTAGTTCTGCATAGTTCTGCAAATATTTAAGGGATTTAAGAAATATTTAAGAAATACTTATTTGTCACAGTTGAAAGCTAGGTGCTTTTATTCTTTCTCTCTCTTTCTCCCTGTCTGCCTTCATCTCTCTCTTTCTGTGGTTGCCATGATTATCTAAAGAGTTACTTAAAGATACATTTCACAGTCTATAAGACATTAAAAAGATTAGTGGTTACCAAAGGTGCAGACGAAGGAATGAGAGATAAATAGGTAAAGCACAGCGTGTTTGGGGCATGGTAAAACTATTCTGAAATAGTGTAATGGCGGATGTATTCTTCTACTAGGGCTGCTATTAAAAGCAAAATAATAAGAAGGAAAACAGGATAGCTTAGAGCAACAGAAATTTACTTTCTCAAGTTCTGGAGGCTAGATGTCTGAGATCAGAGTATTGGCAGTGTTGGTTCCTTGTGAGAGTCGCGAGGGAGAACCTATTCCATGCCTCTCTCCTGGCTTCTGAGAGTTTGTTAGAAATCTTTCCATTCTTTGGTTTATAGATCTATCACCCTAATTTCTGCCTTCACCTTCGCGTATGTTCTCTGCATATATGTCTATGCCCAAATTTCCCATTTTTTAAGGACAAAAGTACTTATTTTAACTTGATTATATTTGTGTAAAGACTTTATGTCTAAGTAAGACTACATTGTCAGGGACTAGAGGTTTAGGGCTGAAACATGTTTGGTTGGGGGACACGATACAACACATATCAGTGAGTATGAAATTATGCCCTTTTCAATTCCCGTATAACTACAACATGAAGAGTCAATCTAAATGTGTATGATTTTTTAAAAAATCATTTAGGAAATCAGGAAGTCACAGGGGAAAATGAAGACTGTCACAAAACAATCTAATTAAAAATGTATGAAACATCCTCACAGAAGTAGGTGGGGGAAAGGTACTGACCTAAGTAATTTTGGAAGTGAATCAAAGGCAAAAGGAACTGCACATAAGCACTATACTCTAACTGATCATTTCCCATAAAGGCATGGGTTAACAATCCGATAGTTCTGTATATGCATACTTGAATTCAATAAGTAAGTTAATGGATGGTGGATGGTGGAAGCCAGGTTTATCACTGTTGGAATGGAAATTTACAAATTAGCAAAGGGAGGAGGCTAGAATTACTCATTATTTAACGGGTTATGGTTAGAGTCATTAGTAAGAATTTATATTAGAATTAATATAGATACAGATGGTTAGATATCAAATAATTATAGATATGTGTTTATACATGGATTAAAATACACACATATATTTATTCACTCTATCAGCTGAGACAGCCTAAGGAAATGATACCCCAAAGTCAATGAGTTGGTTTCTAAAACTACTTGCCACTGAAAGGAACCAAGGCTCCTTGGTGAAGTGACTGTGATTTGAGGGCTAGGACTGTGTTAAGAAATATACAAGATGAACCTCAAGCAGGAATATCTTGTAGTGCTAGGAATTTAAGGAAGTGCTAAAAAATATGTTAATATAGGATTCAAAGGGCATGGGAGTGAAGTGAAAGATGTGAGCAATAAAATAAAGTAATATTGAATTATGACTCAAAGAATAAAATAAATATCCATGAGTCTATACTGATGTAAATAAATTATTGAATAAGCTAACAACTAGGGTAGAAAATAAAATTTATCTGTGCAGAATTCTAAATAAATTGTGTGGCTACTTCACCCTATGGGAGAGGGAACATTATTATGTCTTTCGTAAGTGTGGGGTGCACATAGTGACTTCCTCCCAAAGCATACAATATGTAGAGTGGGGAAAAGAGTAACTTTAGAGGGGAGAAACGTAACAAACACTTCAGTCAGGTGATCACAGACAATATAAACCATCATTGTTAATCATGTCCATAATATGTACTCTTGATATGATGAGATAAAAATGGTACTTTATTTCTGTGATCTTTCAAAGATTGTATTGAAAATTACATTTCACCTTTCAAGTATTAGCAAATTCTACTATTTAATGAGTGATAACAGTACTTAAAATGTATATATGAGTTAGAATGATTACAGTTTTCCTTGTACAATTATAAGCCTTTTATACATAATTTGTATTGTAATAGGTTGATTTACTTAGTATTCCCGAATTCCTATGAGGTAGGATCAATATTACCTCTCTTATGATCTCTTGCCCATTGTCTCATAGAAGCTGTCAGGATGGCTTTTGAAGCCCAGTAATCTGACTTCAGGATTTGTGTGCTTAACAACTATGTCACACTGCTTCTCAGACCACTTGAAGTTTACAAATTGTCAGTAAAAAATAAATAATAAACATTACATATTATATTTCTTTGGAGGACAGAATTCAATTCATGTGTGTACAGTAAATCCTCATTATTCACAGATTCTGTATTTTTGAATCCTCTAGTGGCTTAAATTTATTTGTGACCCACAAAGAAATACTCGAGGTTTGGGAGTCATTTGTGGATCCATGCAAAGTGACAAAAAATGAGCACATGTTGCCAGCTAAGGTTAACAGTGGCAGCACTCTACTTAGGTTTAACTCTCTTTCAGAGATGACCATAGTATGCAGCTGGTTGGGGAAAGTGCGGTGTAGTACAAGATGTCTGAGCTCTGGGGCCAGTGGGACTGATTTTCAATCCTGGCACTTACAAGTGGGGTGACCTCAGGCAAGTCACTTAAGACTTCTGAACCTCGGTTTCCCTTCCGTAAAATAAAGAAAATCTACTGGGATGCGTTCTTTCTAGGATTTAAGGATTTCACATGTAATCTATGTGAAATATGAGGTGTATGTGTATCTGTGCATGTGTGTATGTATCTATCTATTTTGTTTTATACATAATATACAATTCCTCTAAGAGCAGCAGTTCAGTATTTGCTAACTCAATGTTTGTCCAGATTGTATGGAACATAACTACATTCTATTTAAAAATATGATGTATTTGTATTTTTTTAATTGTTATTTATTTATTTATTTTGAGACAGGGTCTCACTCCTTTGCTTAGGCTGGAGTGCAGTGGTGCAATCTCGGCTCTCTGCAGCCTCAATCTCTGGGCTCAAGAGATCCTCACACCCCTCAGCCACCCGAGTAGCCAGGACTACAGGCACACACACCCACACTCAGTTAACTTCTGAATTTTTCTGTAGAGACAGAGTTTCACCGTGATGCCCAGGCTGGTCTTAAACTGCTGGGCTCAAGCAATCCACCGATCTCAGCCTCCCAACGCACTGAGATTACAGGTGTGAGCCACTGTGCCAGCCTAGACTGTGTATTTAAAGTGTTTTATATGCTAGAAATTCTGATAAACTCTGGGATGTGCACGGCTTTAGACCACAGGAGATCGCAGACAAGTGGGGAAAAACTAATATTTTCATAGAAGAATTAAGTAAATTCTTTTGAGAGACACTTGGCAAATCAAAGGAGATAAAATCCGGGACCTGTGTAGCACCTCTGAATGACAAGGATTACGTATCTTCTCAGACCTCTCATATTTTTCCTTACAAGAAATTAAGACTTGGGGAATGGGACAGACGGGAGCAACAATTTGAATCTTTATGCTAAGTCTTTTATATAATTCTCAATCCAGTTTCCAAATAAACCATTGGAATGCATCTCACCTCTCTGTTTTATGGCTTCTAAAGTTATCCACAGCATACAGTAAGTGTGGGCCTGCCATGTACTTTACTGACCACAGGCACTGAAAAACTTATTTTCTTATGTCTGAGGGCCTATGAGTTGTATATTACCCATGCTTTCTTCTTCCTTAATACACATCCACTTGTGTTTTTAGGCACCAGATAACACAAACATCTCTTATGCCATTAAAGTTAATTTTTCTATTATTTTCAGTCTTCACAGATGCTACTGGGAAGTCAGAGAGCCACTACAGTCCTATTAGTGAGCCCAAATGGCTTTGAATTAGTTCAGTGCTAAATTTTGTAATACAAATTGACATTTTATGACCACATAACACACACAAACACAAAGTCAATTTCCACTCCCTGAAACAAGTGTTTTAAATTCAGATGACATATTTTCAGCTAAGGTATCTATCCTATCTCATTCCAACACGGATGTGAGGTAGGACACAGATTAAGAGATTATTGATCTAGCAGGAATATACATTTTTAAAATTTACAATTTAAGACAGATAGAAAGCACACTACAGCTCTAATTTTCCTTTTTTTCCACCCTGATCACTAACATTTAATTAGAAATTTATGGAAATAATTTACTAAAAAAAGTGGCTGTTCAATTGAAAGTTCTGTTTCATTTCATATGTTGCTTTCTTTAAGACTATTAGTTATGTCATCACATTCAAATCAAATTATAAATATCCTCCCATTTTCAATGTTCATTTCGGTCTAATTTTTCTTGTACAATCTGAGGAAAGCTCTTCTTTTCTAGTAAAGTTCATTGTCAGTTCCCAACACTTTCTCCAACCTTGGTTCAGTTGCCCAAATCTGTGGAACTTACCCATCTGAAACAAACCACGTCGGTTTTCTTAGCTAGTTCAGGAAAAAATTGCCACTGTCCTCTATCCCAGAACCATTTATTAGTCTTCTCCCATCATTCACACTCTTTCCAGAAGTACTTATCTAGCAGGTGGATGGCTCTTAGAATTGAGAGATGAACAGGTATTGCAATAAAGACCACTTGTTCTCATATCAGCTTCAGCCGAACAGGTAGTGGCCTTCAAGTTTCTAATGCAGAACTCCTGTTTATTGCTCAGAAGACTAGAAGGGCTCTGACAAAAATTGATTCAAGTTAACTGAAAAAATGTATTAAAGACATTGAGTTATCCCTTCATGGTGTCTCTGAACACCTGTTACATTATGAAAGCCACTAACACCAGGTACTCCATGTATGGTCATTGTGCTTTGTATATCCTTTTACAATACTTGAGGTTATGGCTCATTACAACACTAAAGTTTCCTCTAAACATTTTTATAGATTTTCTTAAGTCTATATCCTCAAAACATACTTCAAGGGAAACAATGTATGATGAAGTTCATATGTCTCACCCTTCATATGACCCTGATAAAAAACAAACTATTTGTATAATCATACAGTCTCATATTCTTTGTGGTGGTACATGTAACCATGTACTATTTTTACAGCCAATGGAGGTAAACTGTTCCACCATAATGTAAATTCCCCAGGAATGTTATTCACATCTATAATTTTCAGCATTATTCTTACCTAAAGTTCCAATCATACATTGACAAAAATGGCAGAGGGAGAGAGAGACAGAGAAACAGGGAAAGACAGACAGACATTTCTTTTACTTGCAGAAAAGCCTTTAGTCTGTTAAGACTGGCACGTGTAATCCTGTATGGCTTAATAACGCTTTTCTTTATCATCTCCTGATCCTTCTTCTCAATCCTGAGACCTGTTTCAAGTAGAAATAATTAAGCCATTGTTTAATGGAGTCATATAAAATGTGCATATTTTATGACAACCCATAGCCGTTCCAAACAATGGGGACAGGTGAGCTAGTTGATATGTTCACAGGCTTATCATAAGAAGATTATCAAAACAAATTCTCAAAATGTCTCACTCCATGGGTAAATTATCCCTTTGTAGATAACAAATTCAGAGTGAACAGCTTTTATAAATATTTACACTTTTTAGCTATGCTATATAGTAATGATTAAAGACAAATTAAACTGAAAAGTACTTTCATGCTAGAATTTATCCCTTGTAGGAAATATATATATATACACACACACACACACACACACACACACGTATTTTACACATACATGCATATTAAATATATATATATATATATTTACACACACATGCATATATTATAAAACTGAGAAAATAGTGATATCCAGTACCTCAGTACTTTGGGCTTTAAAAAGAATTTATTATTTCATCCCACTCTCTCTACCTCATGACATAATATTCCATAAATGACTGCAGCTTGTTAGGAAGGAAAAACACATTGCTTTCAGAAGCTCTGCTTTACTGAGGCTAAATAACTAATATGGTTCCTTAAATTAATCTATTTTAAAATAGATTTTAAAAATTCTATTTGAAGATTTAGTACATTTTGTACTATGAATAAGATTAATTTAGACATAGATTTTGTTAGAACCAAATTTTGTATATTTTTCTTCAGGTGGAACATTGCTGAGCACATATGTAAAGGGACAGATTTTGCTCTCCCATTTACCTTGGAAATCTTATTTAAATAATCTAAACAGAGCTCTGTGCTGCTAAAGATATAATATACCTTCCGAGCAATGTATTAAACATTTTTGTTTGAGGAAACTAAGATCATTACTTGTTGCTGTGTTACTGAAGTGTGAGGAGGGCATCAGTATGTTTTGATTTTTTTATTACATGCAGTATATGCGCCTTCTCCAGTAACTAATTTCTGCCTTAGATTTTGCAATGAAAAGAGAATCCATTGCTACTTAGGTTTTGTTTGGGGTAAATGAAACTTCCATTACTTATCTGAAATAAATGTTTAACAACAAGTTACATTAAAAAGAAAATAAAACAAAACTTTTCAGAAGTTTCAGTGTAATCTGGAATATCAAAACAAATTTAAATTTGTGATATTTTAGTATTTCAAAGATCCTGGAACATAAATATATACTGCAAGCTTGGCAGTTATGACATCAAATGATAAGATGATAAGATGTATACAAAACAGGTTGACTGTGCACTGGTTACTAACATGTTTGAGTCCAGTAAGACAGAGCACCTACACACAAGCTATGTGAAACTGATTGATTACCCACAGATAAGCAGTAAGGAACACCAGAAGCCTGGAATTTATGAAGAAAGATAAATAGCCCTATGCTTAGGAGAGCTGCCCCAGGTGGACAGATTCTCTTCTGTCCCTGCTCTTCTAGCACAGCAACTGAGGTACCCTGGAAAGCAGCCTGCCCTTAGTTTTATACAACTGGGAGCCTGGAATCACTGGGTTAAAGTGTTGAAAAAACATCCTGTTTTTAGGAGGTACTGGAACAGAGCCCAGGCTCTTCTGTTCAGTTTCTTCTTATCTCAGGATGTTGCATTCTCGGACCAATCTAGTTATTCATAAGAACTACAAACAAGTATGTGGGAAAATTGGGTCACTCCAGCGCTACCTGAAGAAGTGTCCTGCAATGTAGCATAATTATCAACAAATATAAAGTTATTAGGCAAAATATATGCTTTTGACCAAAAAATATATATATTAATGCAAACTCTTGGAAATATTTAGGGTAGAATTGTTGCTTATGTGGTATTCAAATAGTATAGTTTTGATTTGGTAGCTGTATTTTCTCAGACACATATAAATACCCCTCAGTGGAACATTGTTTATTACTACCATAACTACTGGTCAGAATTTAGAGGGGTCATTGTGATTTTAGAGAAATAGGTGCCATCCTCATCTTCAGTGGTAGGAAAAATAGAATGGTCCCAAGAATTTACTTTTATAAGGCCTCTATATGTAGATTGTATACCTATGCTTTGATGTTATAACATCTTAAGAATACCTTATTAACTGGCAACATTTAGACAAATTAATATTAGGTTGACATTTCTTTAATCGGTAGATTTGCCTCTAGATCTGTATTGTTTTCCCCAGTTGAAATCCTTTTTATCATCTCTGTCTTGGATGTCAGTAAAATAAGATCCTTCTGGCCCATTATTTGCAGCAGTTTCAAGAAGTGGGAAATTATTATCACACTTGCAAGACCACTTTATTTGGTCAATTAATATTCCTTATTATTATTTATGTTTTGCTATCATTGGTTTTTTATTAGTCAATTGAATTTTCCACCTTTTGTTTTCTGCCAAATGTATTTATTTATTTTACAAGTGCACACATACACACACACACACACACACACACACACACACCCCACAACTCCAGGCACACTCTCTCTAGAGTATTCATTCCTTCTTTCTATCCCATTGTAATTGGCTCATCAGTATCGTTCCAACCGAGAACTCAGAACTATTTGGCTTGCTTATGTAACAGCTTCTTACTATGACTATTCTGCAAGCTGGCTTACAATCTGCTCCTGTGCGTTACTGGGAGCATATACTACTCCAAGATACTTTAAACTGCTCGAGATAGATTTCATTACCAAATCATTGTTTTGTGCTGTACTAGGAAAATATGGACTTACTCTTACTATTTATTATTTCAGTAGCTACTGTTATAGCTTGTTACAAATGCCCATCCACTTACCTAGAATATATGTGTAATAGGATATGTGAACTGAATTAATATTTTATTTCTATCACGATGTTTCTTCTCTTTCCTCTAAGACAGTTTTTGTTTTTGAGATGTCAAACTTCATTACATAAACATGCCATTATTGTAATTCAGAATCTTTCAAAGGAGGTGAGCATCATTCAGTTGTTATTGTACAATTATACACACTAGTAAGTGCAAAAACATAAATCACTTTTATTTGATAAGAGATTTTGCATTGATACTTCATTTTAATATGAAATATCTCTATTTAATTTCACTTTTCATTTCTCTTAATCTCTTTGCTAATTGTCTTCTAGTAAGATTTTTTAATTGTATTTTACCAAAATAAATTTCTAAAAGGTTTAATGTATTATCTAGATTCTAACAGGTTAACCTCTGTCTTTCATTTTTCTTCTTTCTTGAATTACTAAACCCATCTGCCAATAGAATTTGTCCTATGCAAACAAGATAGCTGTTGATATTTTTTCAGCAGAAAATGTCCCTTACTAAATAATAAATGCCTATCTGAGAGGAATTCAGTCTCATTCATCTCATTATTTCTCCTCCTCCACTCCCACTTTATCTGTTCTTGTGAATCCTTTTTTACAATGTTTTGAACATAGTAGGTTACTATATTTAGGGTCTTGTCATTAATATTATAGTCACAAAATATAATTTTTGTATTTCACTGTGCTAAACTCCCCTGCATATAAATATTTCACAATTTATATCTAACTTTTAAAAGTTGGTGCTATTATTATTCCCAATTTACAGAAAGGAAAACTAATGCTTATATATTATGTAAGTGGTTTGCCTGAGGTCACACAGCTGGTAAGCACAGTGCTGGGTTTCAATACCTTGGCATTTTAACTCTAGAACGTGTCTCTTAATCAACACACTATACTGCACACTCCACATTTTCCTGCCTCCCTGGAACGGTTAAACAGTGTCCTCTCTGGACTCACAGGTGGCATTCAATTTAAATTTACTATGATGCTGCATTTATGTTCCATCTTTAATATCTGTAATGCAGGTTGCGCTTTAAATTTAGGCTCAGAAGCCACCATGTATTACTGCTGACCTCCCTCACCATGAACAGTACTTTTGGCAGACAATTTTGTCAGACCTCTCTCCAGTTCTACTCAACCCGCTTTTTCTCATTTTCACTGTTTTGGCTGTTGAATTCCTAACCCCATATAGATAATGTATTCTGCTTCATGGCAGGATACTTGACCTGCTATTTCCTCATGAGGCATCAACGTCTCTGCGTCCATATTGCAAAAGTAGTTAGAAGGTCTTGCTCACTAATTTTCTTTAGCTCGTTATTGGTTTTAACAGTTCTTCCTCAAAGTGGTTACAATACACTTGATAAGGTTTTAGCTTTCACTTATTCATTGATTTATTCATTTTTAAATGTTTGCTAAACACAGATCATGTGCTAAGCACTAAGCAAGTCAGTGAAGAGAAAACGTTAACAAAGCAGACATGGTTTCTATTCTTAGTGAATTCATAATTTAGTGAGGGGGTCATGCATTAAAGAAGTAATCACACAAATAAGAAATTACAAATGTCTTCATTACTCTGAAGAAAAAATAAATGCTGGTATGTGACTACAGTACCAAAGACCCAGTTTTCCTTGGGAAGTTAGAGAAGGCTTCCCTATAGAAGTGATTTTTGAGATCGGTATTAAGGATGAATAAATGGACCCTACCAAGGACTAGAGGAAGAGACTTTTAGGCAGGGGAAACACGGAACAAGTTCCTCGGGTGGGAAATCGCTTGGGTATTTTAAGTAATTAACATAAAGCAGGTGTGACTGGAATTTAGTGAATAAGAGAAGAGTTATTAGTGGTTGAGGTGTGTGTGTAGGGAGGCGAGTAGTTGAGAGGTAGAGACCTTGCAGTGTATTCCTGTCTATATTACGATTTTGAACTTTCTGTTTTATTATTATTATACTTTGAGTTCTAGGGTACATGTGCACAATGTGCAGGTTTGTTACATGGATATATATGTGCCTTGTTAGTTTGCTGCACCCATCAACTCATCATTTACATTAGGTATTCTCCTAATGTTCTCCCTCCCCAAGCCTCGCGCCCCCCAAAAGGCCCTGGTGTGTGATGTTCTCCTCCCTGGGCCTGTGTGTTCTCATTGTTCAACTTTCATTTATGAGTGAGAACACGAGGTGTTTGGTTTTCTTTGCTTGTGATAGTTTTCTCAGAATGATGGTTTCTAGCTCCACCCATGTCCCTGCAAAGGACATGAACATTCTAATGCAGCCTTTAAAATGACTGCATAATATTCCATGGTGTATATGTGCCACATTTTCTTAATCCAGTCTTTCATAGATGGACATTTGGATTCATTCCAAGTCTTTGCTATTGTGAATAGTGCTGCAATAAACATACGTGTGCATGTGTCTTTTTTATTATTATACTTTAAGTTCTAGGGTATATGTGCACAACGTGCAGGTTTGTTACATATGTACAAAATCAATGTGCAAAAATCACAAGCATGTGTCTTTATAGTGGCATGATTTATAATCCTTTGGGTATATACCCAGTGATGGGATCACTGGGTCAAATGGTATTTCTAGTTATAGATCCTTGAGGAATTGCCACACTGTCTTCTACAATGGTTGAAATAATTTACACTCCCACCAACAGTGTAAAAGCATTACTATTTCTCCACATCTTCTCCAGCATCTGTTGTTTCCTGACTTTTTAACGATTGCCATTCTAACTGGTGTGAGATCGTATCTCATCGTGGTTTTGATTTGCATTTCTCTGATGACCAGTGATGATGAACATTTTTTCATGTGTCTGTTAGCTGCATAAATGTCTTCTTTTGAGAAGTGTCTGTTCATATCCTTTGCCCACTTTTTGTGGGGTTTTTTCTTGTAAATTTGTTTAAGTTCTTTGTAGATTCTGTACATTAGCCCTTTGTCAGATGGGTAGATTGCAAAAAATTTTTTCCCATTCTGTAGGTTTCCTGTTCACTCTGCTGGTAATTTCTTTGGCCATGCTGAAGCTCCTTAGTTTAATTAGATCCCATTTGTCTATTTTGGCTTTTGTTGCCATTGCTTTTGGTGTTTTAGTCATGACATCCTTACCCATGCCTGTGTCCTGAATGGTATTGCTTAGGTTTTCTTCTAGGGTTTTTATGGTTTTAGGTCTAACATTTAAGTCTTTAATCCATCTTTAATTCAGTTTCAGCTTTCTACATATGACTAGCCAGTTTTTCCAGCACCATTTGTTAAATAGGGAATCTTTTCCCTATTTCTTGTTTTCGTCAGGTCTGTCAAATATCAGATGGCTGTAGATGTGTGGTGTTACTTCTGAGGTCTCTGTTCTGTTCCATTGGTCTATATTTCTATTTTGGTACCAGTACTATGCTGTTATGGTTACTGTAGCCTCGTAGTATAGTTTGAAGTGAGGTAGCGTGATGCCTCCAGCTTTGTTCTTTTGGCTTAGGATTGTCGTGGCAATGCGTGCTCTTTTTTGGTTCCATATGAACTTTAAAGTAGTTTTTTCCCAGTTCTTTGAAGGAAGCCATTGGTATCCTGATGGGGATGGCATGGAATCTGTAAATTACCTTGGGCAGTATGGCCATTTTCACGATAATGATTCTTCCTATCCATGAGCATGGAATGTTCTTCCATTTGTTTGTGTCTTCTTTTATTTCGTTGAACAGTTGTTTGTAGTTCTCCTTGAAGAGGTCCTTCACATCCCTTGTAAGTTGGATTCCTAGGTATTTTATTCTCTTTGAAGCAATTGTGAATGGGAGTTCACTCATGATTTGACTCTCTGTCTGTTATTAGTGTATAGAAACGCTTGTGACTTGTGCACATTGATTTTGTATCCTGAGGCTTTGTTGAAGTTGCTTATCAGCTTAAGGAGGTTTGAAGCTGAGACAATGGGGTTTTCTAAATACACAATCATGTCACCTGCAAACAGGGACAGTTTGACTTCCTCTTTTCCTAATTGAATACCCTTTATTTATTTCTCTTGCCTGATTGCCCTGGCCAGAACTTTCAACACCATGTTGAATAAGAGTGGTGAGAGAGAGCATCCTTGTCTTGTGCCGGTTTTCAAAGGAAAAGCTTCCAGTTTTTGCCTGTTCAGTATGATATTGCCTGTGGGTTTGTGATAAATAGCTATTATTTTGAGATACATGTCATCAATATCTAGTTTATTGAGAGCTTTTAGCATGAAGAGCTGTTGAATTTTGTCAAAGGCGTTTTCTGCATCTATTGAGATAATCATGTGGTTTTTGTTGTTGCTTCTGTTTACGTGATGGATTAAGTTTATTGATTTGTGTATGTTGAACCAGCCTTGCATCCCAGGGATGAAGCTGACTTGATTGTGGTGGATAAGCTTTTGATGTGTTGCTGGATTCAGTTTGCTAGTATTTTATTGAGGACTTTTGCATCAATATTCATCAGGTATATTGGTCTAAAATTCTCTTTTTTTTGTTGTGTCTCTGCCAGGCTTTGGTATCAGGATGATGCTGGCTTCATCAAATGAGTTAGGGAGGATTCCCTCTTTTTCTATTCATTGGATTAGTTTCAGAAGGAATGGTACCAGCTCCTCTTCGTACTTCTGGTAGAATTCGGCTCTGAATCCATCTGGTCCTGGACTTTTGTTGGTTGGTAGGCTGTTAATTATTGCCTCAATTTCAGAGCCTGTTATTGGTCTATTCAGGGATTCAACTTCTTCCTGGTTTAGTTTTTGGGAGGGTGTATATGTCCAGGAAATTATCCATTTCTTCTGGATTTTCCAGTTTATGTGCATAGAGTTGTTTATAGTATTCTCTAATGTAGTTTGTGTTTCTGTGAGATTGGTAGTGATACCCTTTTATCATGTTTTATTGCATCTATTTGATTCTTCTCTCTTTTCTTCTTTATTAGTCTTCCTAGTGGTCTATCAATTTTGTTGATATTTTCAAAAAACGAGCTCCTGGATTCACTGATTTTTTGAAGGTTTTGTGTGTGTGTGTGTGTCTATCTTCTTCAGTTCTTCTCTGATCTTAGTTATTTCTTGCCTTCTGCTAGCTTTTCAATTTGTTTGCTCTTGTTTTATAGTTCTTTTAATTGTGATGTTAGGGTGTCGATTTTACATCTTTCTTGCTTTCTGTTGTGTGCAATTAGTGCTATAAATTTTCATCTACACACTGCTTTGAATGTGTCCCAGAGATTCTGGTATGTTGTGTCTTTGTTCTCATTGATTTCAAAGAACTTCATTATCTCTGCCTTCATTTCATTATTTACCCAGTAGTCATTCAGGAGCGTGTTTTTAGTTTCCACGTAGTTGTGCAGTTTTCATTGAGTTTCTTAATCCTGTGTTCTAATTTGATTGCACAGGGTCTGAGAGATAGTTTGTTGTGATTTGTGTTCTTTTACATTTCCTGAGGAGGGCTTCACTTCCAATTATGTGATCAGTTTTAGAATAAGAGCGATGTGGTGCAGAGAAGAATGTATACTCTGTTGATTTGGAGTGGAGAGTTCTGTAGATGTCTATTATGTATGCTTGGTGCCGAGTTGAGTTCCAGTCCTGGATATCCTTGTTAACCTTCTGTCTCAATGATCTGTCTAATATTGGCAATGGGGTATTAAAGTCTCCCATTATTATTGTGCGAAAGTCTGTATCTCTTCTTAGGTCTCTCAGGACTTGCTTTATGAATCTGGGTGCTCTTGTATTGGGTGCATATATATTTAGGATAGTTAGTTCTTCTTGCTGAATTGATCCCTTTACCATTATGTAAAGGCCTTTTTCGTCTCTTTTGATCTTTGTTGGTTTAAAGTTTGTTTTATCAGAGACTAGGTTTGCAACTGCTGCTTTTGTTTTTTTGTTTGTTTGTTTTGTTTTGTTTTGTTTTTTGCTTTCCATTTGCTTGGTAGATATTCCTCCATCTCTTTGTTTTGAGCCTATGTGTGTCTCTGCATATGAGATGAGTCTCCTGAATACAGCACGCTGAAGGCTCTTTATCCAGTTTGCCAGTCTGTGTCTTTAAATTAGGGCATTTAGCCTATATACATTTAAGTTTAATATTGTTATGTGTGAATTTGATCCGTCATTATGATGTTAGCCGGTTATTTTGCCCATTAATTGGTGCAGTTTCTTCATAGCATTGACGGTCTTTATAGTTTGGCATGTTTTTTCAGTGGCTGGTACCAATTGTTCCTTTCTATGTTTAGTGCTTCCTTCAGGAGCTCTTGTAAGGCAGGCCTGGTGGTGACAAAATCTCTCAGCATTTGGTTGTTTGTAAAGGCTTTTATTTCTTCTTTACTTATGAAGCTTAGTTTGGCTGGATATGAAATTCTGGGTTGAAAATTTTTTTAAGAATGTTGAATATTGGCCCCACTGTCTCCTGGCTTGTAGGGTTTCTGCCGAGTGATTCGCTGTTAGTCTGATTGGCTTCCCTTTGTCAGTAACCCGACCTTTCTCTCTGGCTACCCTTAACATTTTGTCTTTCATTTCAACCTTGGTGAATCTGACAGTTATTTGTCTTGGGGTTACTCTTCTCAAGGAGTACCTTTGTGGTGTTTTCTGTATTTCCTGAATTTGAATATTGGCCTGCCTTGCTAGGTTGGGGAAGTTTTCCTGGATAATATCCTGAAGAATGTTTTCCCACTTGGTTCCACTCTCCCCATAACTTTCAGGTACACCAATCAAACATATATTTGTTCTTTTCACATAGTCCCATATTTCTTGGAGGCCTATTCATTTCTTTTCACTCATTTTTCTCTAATCTTGTCTTCTTGCTTTGTTTCATTAATTTGATCTGCAATCACTGATACCCTTTCTTCCACTTGATCGAATCGGCTGTTGAAGCTTGTACATGCATCACAAAGTTCCCATGTCATGGCTTTCAGCTCCATCCAGTTATTTAAGGTCTTCTCTACACTGTTTATTCTAGTTAGCCATTTGTCTAACCTTTTTTCAAAGTTTTTAGCTTCCTTGTGATGGGTTAGAACATGCTCCTTTAGCTTGGAGAAGTTTGTTATTACCATCCTTCTGAAGCCTATTTTGTCAACTCATCAAAGTCATTCTCCATCCAGTTTTGCTCCATTACTGGTGAGGAGCTGCAATCCTCTAGAGGAGAAGAGGTGCTCTGGTGTTTTAGAATTTTCAGCTTTTCTGCTCTGGTTTCTCCCCATATTTGTGGTTGTATCTATCTTCGGTCTTCGATGTGGTGACCTACAGATGGGTCCTTTTTGTTGATGTTGATGCTATTCCTTTTGTTAGTTTTTCTTCTGACAGGTCCCTCAGCTGTAGGTGTTTTGGAGTTTGCTGGAGGTCCACTCCAGATGCTGTTTGCCTGGGTATCACCAGCGGAGGCTGCAGAAAAGCAAATATTGCAGAATAGCAAATATTGCTTCCTGATCCTTCCTCTGGAAGCTTCATATCAGAGGGGCACCTGCCTGTATGACATGTCTGTCTGTCCCTACTGGGAGGTGTCTCCCAGTTAGGCTACATGGAGGTCAGGGACCCACTTGAGGAGGCAGTCTGTCCATTCTCAGAGCTCAAATGCTGTGCTGGGAGAACTACTGCTCTCTTCAGAGCTGTCAGACTGGGACATTTAAGTCTGCAGAAGTTGTCTGCTGCCTTTTGTTCAGCTATTCCATGGCCACAGAGGTGGAATCTATAGAGGCAGCAGGCCTTGCTGAGCTGTGGTGGGCTCCTCTCAGTTCGAGCTTTCCGGTCACTTTGTTTACCTACTCAAGCCTCAGCAATGGCAGATGTCCCTGTCCCAACTAGCCTGCCACCTCAAAGATTGACCTCAGACTGCTGCACTAGCAGTGAGCAAGGCTCCATGGGCATGGGACCCACCAAGCAAGGCACAGGAGAAAATCTTCTTGTCTGCCAATTGCTAAGACCTTGGGAAAAGTGCAGCATTTGGGCAAGAGTGTCCTGTTTTTCCAGGTACAGAGTGTCACAGCTCCCCTTGGTTGGAAAAATAAATCCTCTGACCCTGTGCATTTCCCAGGTGAGGTGATTTCCTGCCCTGCTTTGGTTTGCCCTCCATGTGCTGCTCCCACTGTTCAACCAGTCCCAGTGAGATGAACCAGGTACCTCAGTTGAAAATGCAGAAATCACCCATCTTCTGCATTGATCATACTGGGAGCTGCAGACCGGAGCTGTTCCTATTCAGCCATCTTGGAACTACCAGATTTTGAATTTTCTTAGAGGAACCAGAGGGAGTTGTTAAAGGGTCTTTAAGCAAGAAAGAAATTTATTAGAATTATCTTATCATTTTGGCTACTGTGAAAAAGGTGTTTATGGATGTGGGGTTAAGAGTAAATATAGTTAAAATAATTGGTTATTCAGGAAGAAATTATAGTGAATTAAATAATGGTTTCCTAGAAGTGGAGAGGAATAATTTCAGAAACAGATCTAGGATATATAATTGATAGGATTGATAGGATATCTTCTTCCTGTCATGGATCTCTGAGACTGCTACTAAATTATTGTGACCAAATGTTATTATACAACAAATTCCTCAACAGACATAACTGCATAGCTTATTCTATAGATGACTAAAATTCTCCATTATGAATGCATTGCATTGTAACTATGATTTTTTACTTTAAGAGCACAACCTCTTCTCTTTCCAAGTTCTGAGGGTCAGAATATTGCTGACTCTATAGATTTACTTCAGATATAAATAATTATTTATTAAAATTAACAGAATATGTCCAGAGTGGAGAGAACATTCATAGCAACCTAGAGGATTCTGAAGAAACCTAATCCCAAACTATACAACCGACATAACCTCAGCCACTCTCACAGCAATGTAGGCAGGGCCTTTTCTGTCATTCCTAAAGGGGCTGCCTGGAAACAGTAGTTATGAACCAATCCAGAGATAGCTAAAGATGGCAGTGCAATCAAGTTCAAGAAGCCAAAGTTTGTTTTGATACAATATGCTTAAAGGAATATATTAAATTGTGATGATATGATATTTTTTACTTGCAAAAGGAGTGCTTAATAATTTCAGAGGTAGTTGTTTGAACAAGTCAGCAACTTTCTAAATCCAGAACCTTTTAAAAGTATTGCAATAGTCTGAATAATTATAACTATGCCATTAAGTGATTCTTCAGCTGAGGACTTTTAAGCATAGAATTGCGGTTAATCAGCCAGGTGCAGTGGTTCACACCTGTAATCCCAGCACTTTGGGAGGCCAAGGTGACCAACATGGTGAAACCCCGTTTCTATTAAAAACACAAAAATTAACTGGGCATTGGTGGTGGGTACCTGTGGTCCCAGACATTCGGGAGGCTGAGGCAGGAGAGTCACGTGAACCCGGGAGGTGGAGGTTGCAGTGACCCTAGGTCACGCCATTGCACTCCACCCTGGCGACAGAGTGAGACTGTCTCAAAAAAGAAAAAAAGAAAAGAATTGTGGTTGTTCTTTTCCTTCAAGTAATTTCCAGACTTTACTATTTTATACACTTAATAGTTGATTTCAGCTAATGCAGGCTGAAACAAAAATGAACTGTGAACAAGAAGCTGTGGCATCGTGACTTCCATAATCCAGCATTTCAGAGGTGCTTGCTCAGGGCTGATCCTGGGTGTTGACAACATCAAATAGATAACAGATATCTTTCTGTCAAACAGTATTTTAATCCCTTCTCAATTATTGTCATACATTATGTCTCTACTAATAGTATTTTTATTATTATACTTTAAGTCCTAAGGTACATGTGCACAACCTACAGGTTTGTTATATATGTATACATTTGCCATGTTGATGTGCTGCACCCATTAACTCGTTATTTACATTAGGCATATCTCCTAGTGCTATCCCTCCTCCCTCCCTCCATCCCACGACAGGCCCCAGTGTGTGATGTTCCCCTTCCTGTGTTCTCATTGTTCAATTCAGCAAACTATTGCAAGAACAAAAAACCCAACACCGCATGTTCTCACTATACTAATAGTTTTTAATAGCTTAAAAGAAGTTTACATGTGTAAGTTATGGCTTCCAAAACTAGTCTGTAATTTCCTTGAAATCATATGCTTTTATATTCACAATCACTTGCTTTGAAGCAGTAGATGTTCAATGGCATTGTACAAAATATGGTGCTATATATTCTTGTTAGTACCTGATCAAATTGTTAAGTGACATTGCATCATTCCTAGACCATGCCTTAAAGGTACCATTCCAGCATCATTTAGGGGCTTCATTTTACATTCTTTTTTGCATAAAATTCCCTCCCCGGTGTTGCCTGCTTTATAGCAAGTTTACAATTTAAAGGGGTAGGATTAAGTTTCTCACCCAAAACAAGACAAGATAAAAATACAGGGAATGATATTTGTGTGGAAACGTAACCAGTATAACTAAGAATGAGACATCTGTATCACAGCCAGCAATGTCAGTCATTCAAAATTAAGCCTTTACAATTTACTTATCTTACTTTAAGGAAGAAGCTGAGAGAAGCTTATCCAAAGAAATTCTGAAGATATTTTTAAATGGCAAAACAATTATAGAAGGCATTTTTTTCTGCTTTCATTCTAACAATATTTAAATTATAAAAAATAGCAGGTCCTCCAATTAGCACTGTACTGGCTGTATTTACACAAGAAGAGCAAAGCAGAAAGCCATTATTTCAAAACACCAGCAAAATTAAATAACTCTGTGGTTGGCAAAAGTGTAAGGATTGTTTTTAGCATCTATACACTTATCCATCATTTACCTGTGTGAAGTCAATCTTTACTGGGATTTCATCTATCTCCTAGGGCTGCAGTTAAAGGACAAAATCTAGAAATGCCATTCATGACCTGGATTCTGCCATGCCAAATCTGAATAAAAACATTCATTTTCTTAATAACATTTTATTTTTGTGGGAATGCTTTAAGCCTTTTTAAAAATCATTCTTTACTTCTTGGCATGTGCATTTTCTCAGAAGAATAACTTAAGCATATCGAGTAAGTAAAAGACATAAGGCCCCATAGAAGAAGGCAAATTTAATATGAGATCATAAACAGAAGAGTAAGTGAAGTCAGCTCCAGTACTCTGTACCACTCACCAACCATGTATTGAAAGATCTAAGTGAGTCTCAGGACTTGTGTGTACACAGTGAAACAAGTTTAGGTAATGAGTGTAATGCCCAAAAATGATATTACTGAGAAAATATGAATAAAGTATGAAGGACACTTAACATTTTAAAGGAATCTTTGCCCATGCGTTTGATCTCTTACCAACACACATGTACCCACCCTCAATCACTTGAATGGTAGAAGAACACTAATTTTTAGTATCTTGATACGTATATAAGTTTTTTCTTGTTTTCACATCTAGCATCACATTGAAGCTGCCCCATTGTTTCTCCTTGACATTCAAGATACTTGTAAAATGAACCCATCATAAAATTAAATATAAGCTATATAACTACAATCAGAATATCTTTTTATTGGCATAAAAACTAGGTACATGCTGACACTTGTAAAATCATGCAGTTAGCAAACTCTGGGTCACCTGGCTGTGTATAACACAAAGAAAAGGTCTCATGGCATTATGAATAGATGCTGCCCTTTCCTACTTTGCAGATACCCCACTTTTTTTTTTTTTTTTTTTTTTCTTAGCTCAGCTGGAAATAACTTCCACTTTGCTCTTTGTGAAACATATGGCAGATTCTAAAATATTTTACCATCCTACATAGGAAATAAATGTCAATCCCTCATTTTTGGCACCTACGTCTTTTCATTCTCTCTGACTTGAAGGAAATGGTTGAAGATGAACACAGACAGTACGGCACATCAAAATTGGAACTTTACAGCACCCCTGGTCCTTTCCCAGAGTGGGGATCTACTAAAAGTATTTCTATGAAAATCCACAGTGACTCTCTTTGTTAAACTCACCACTTTAATCCCCAAGAGATCTATTTTACTGCTTTCAAGAGCACTACAGTTAGGAATGAACTGAATGTAGATTATCTTGCTTATAAGGTTTTTGACATTAGAATTCCACTGTTATCTTGTTGTAGCTTTCTCATTGATTAGGATCTTGATATTACAAAATTGTATGATCTTCCTTTTATTGGGATAAATTTCAAACTTCTTAGCCCACATTTAAGCCCTTTCACTACGATCCCAATTTGCTTTACTAATCTCATCTTTATTCCCTCCACCTTTCGAAACTTCTTCCATTTTCTTAACATGATACCCCTATGTCTTAGCCCAAGTTGTATAGAATCATCCTCTCAACATGGCGTCTTACAGTGAAGCCTCTAGTACTTAAGGGTCTAAAGTTAAGACCCAGTTCAGGATAGAGAAGGATGGGACAGTCATGAGCATATCCTTCTCCAACCCCAAACAATGGCTGGCATCTCCAGTTTATATCCTCATTGGTTAGGATTCTGAAAGCATTTCACACAGAAAAAAAATGTGAAACCAAACATAAACGCCTCTCTCACTGGCACCTGCACAGAAAGTTTCCTTGAAATTTGAGACAATATTCATATTCCTTGTTAATAATAATGATAGTAATAATAATGATAATGACCATCTCATCACAGCTGCATTTATTAAACAGTCAGTATGTGGAAGTCCTCGATATAGATGTTTTACATGCATTATTGCTTATATTCACATCTTAACATGTAAACATGCTCACATCCCATCCTTAAGTCTTCCTGTCTCAATAAAATAATCTACAATCCACTAAGTTCTTCAACCTCGAAACCACAAATTATCTTTGATTCTTTCCTTTGCTTCATGACTTATAGCCATTCAGTAACCTAGCCTATTGTTCCTGGCTTCAAAATGTATTTTACATCTACTTCCTTCTGCCTCCAGTGCTACTACCCTGGTCCAGGCTACCAGTATCTTTAGATTGGAATACAGAAATAAAGAAAGCAGTAAAACCAAATTCTACTAAATACAATATGATATCCTGTATTGCATCCTGAAACAGGAAAAAAAAAAAAAAAAAAAAAGAGAGAGAGAGAGAGAAACGTGCTGACAACTATAAATCCTATAGTTTAGCTAATGGTATTGTATCGTTGTTAATTTCTTAGTTTTTACAAATGTATCATCTTTATATGAGCTATTAACATTGGGGGATCCTGGAGACTGGTTGAAAGGCATATAGACAACTCTGTATTATCTTTGCCCATTTCTTTACATCTGAAATTATTAATAATATAAATCTGACTATACATCTTAAAAGATTTTGACAAAGCAGAAACATTAAAACAACCTGTTCCAGATTATGTAGGCATTCATTAATAGCTGAATAGCGACTCTTCAGATATGACAGGATTCATTGTCTTTTTTTTTTTTTTTTGAGACCGAGTCTCTGTCACCCACGCTGGAATGCCGTGGCACGATCTTGGCTCACTGTAACCTCAGCCTCCCGGTTCAAGCGATTCACCTGCCTCAGCCTCTGGAGTAGCAGAGATTACAGAAGAACACCACCACGCCCAGCTAATTTTTGCATTGTTAGTGGACACTGGGTTTCCCCATGTGACTCAGGCTGGTCTTGAACTCCTGAACTCATGATCTGCCAGCCTCAAGCTCCCAAAGTGCTGGTATTACAGGCATGAGCCACTGCGCCCTACCAGGATTCGTTGTCTCTGCAGCATAACATTTACTGAGTGCTATATGTGATGAATTCAGCACTTAGCAAAACTAAGCCAGAGTTCTAAGCTTTGCAGATATCCCATTCATGACATAAATTTGATCTGATTCAAAACTCCTAGAAGCTAATGACATTAAATGTAAGAATGGATACATGCAAAATTTGTTATTACTTTACTCAATTGTTTATCAACTGTTTTAACAGAAACTGTTTTGCAAATCTGCACATTCAAGGAACCCCTGCATTTACATATACACAGCCATAACAATCTTAGTTAGTTTCAAATTCAGTTGAAACTTTTCCTAAAACACAACTTTAAGGCCTCTACCACATACACATAATAAAAAACAAAGAATCTAGCTCAAACGGGTGGGGTGGCTCACGCCTGTAATCCCAGCACTTTGGGAGGCCGAGGCGGGCGGATCACGAGGACAAGAGATGGAGACCATTCTGGCCAACATGGTGAAACCCCGTCTCTACTAAAAAGTACAAAACTTAGCTGGGCGTGGTGGCGCTCGCCTGTAGTCCCAGCCACGGGGGAGACTGAGGCAGAAGAATTGCTCGAACCCGGGAAGCAGAGGTTACTGTGAGCCGAGATCGCGCCACTGCACTCCAGCCTGGCGACAGAGTGAGACTCCGTCTCAAAAAAAAAAAAAAAAAAAAAAAAAAAAAAAAAAAAATAGCTCATTTTTGGTATTATTAGTATTTACAAGTGTCTCCAAATTTTAGATCATATTCTAAAATATTCTAAGATAACAATTTTCAAAGAGTTGTTTTATTACATTCATGATTACATGAAGAAAACAACCTGATTTAGTGGTTAAATTATTGTGTCTATGCCTAATTTTTAATGCCAAAATTATTGTATCTATGCCTATTTTTAATATCGAAATTCTGAATGAAAATTTAAAATATCAGTGACTCAATATGCAAAAATTCTTCTCTCTAATTTCATATATCAAACATCCCGTGACTTACTTTAGTTTCACATGTTGTTTTTGGTTTTTTTGATTTTCCTTCAAATATATCCACAAGTAGAGCTGGGGGATATTCAAGAGGCCTATCCACAGTGTATATCATCATTTTAAATGAGATTGAAATAATTTGAAAGCAAAAAATTTTAAAACAGTCAGCAAAGCACATAATGTGTGTGTATGTTGAAGCAGTGTGTGTGGCGGTTGGGGATAAACGCACTGGGAGGAGAGAAAAGAAGCTGATTATGACTGAACATATTATACATATCAAGACTGTTGAACCACCTCTTTCTCATAAAATTTCCTTATGACCCATTCTCTCAAACAGGAAATGTCACACTCATACACTCTACTGTCACTAGCTAAGATATGGACCTGGGGAAATCAATTATTTGCTAAACTTACTTTATTTGCTAGGCTACACTCAGTTGCTATATTTACATGTAATTAGATATTTTCCATTATCTGTGTACTCTCAGGAAATCTTTATCAATATCAACCTCAACTAATATGCCAGGAGAGTAATAACAGGCCTTCTATGCCCTTAGCTACAATTCATTTTTAAAGGTTTGAGATATTGCAGGGTCTGACATTTTCTTAAGGTATGAATAAAGGTCTTCCTGTGAAGTTATTGAAATGGTCAGTACAGCCTTTACCATGATGTCTTACAGTGTTTGAGACTCAAAAGGGTAAACCTGAAGAATTGTCATTAGCAGAGGTTCCATTTTCTTAATATAGATCTTCATTGTTCCCTTTCTTATGAAGTGGTAGTTGGGTTATGAAGACATCCCTCTGCAGTTTAGCCTTATTCCACGCATGCTAGAGTGTGGTAGACAACTGGAACTATTGAAAAACCAAACTGAATCATCATAGCTCTACTCATTTTGGTATCCTGTGTCTTGTTTTCATATGGGAAACTGGGTATTTAGCAGTGAGACCTATTACCTGTGGTTATCTGTGAGATTCTTTTTTAGACTTAGCTTTTTATTCAACCATAGTAGCGTTATTGGGAAAATGTGGACAAAAGGATGAGATTACAGGCTGCAGTAGTATTTTTTCTGTCTAGTTTTCACTTCACTTGATAATAGGAGGAGGCAGAGGTAATCTAAATCCCTTTAGTAAGCACTTTAAAGAGAATCGTAGTTGTTGAATTTTTATTTTTCTATTCTTCATTTGTTTTTGGTAAATTGGTCTTTCAAGATAGGAGCATAATTCAAGCAAAATATTGACTCTGAGTGGAATATGCATATCGTAGGTGATCATCAACTACTTCAAACAACTCTTATCATATTATAATCAGAATTGTAAATGAGCAAACAAAAAAGAACATTTTAATAAGCAGTGCAAATGGCTTTTTATGTTTCTTAGATAATAGTAATTTATAATGCTATAATAAAACTTAAGCCTGACTGTGAACATGTTCAAGACATGGAGAAGCTTTTCCCTGGAGTTATATTATCACCGGGTATACTCTCAGTCCAACACAGTTAATTATTCAGAAAAATTCATGTTAAAAGGTTTACCGACTTTTACAGGGGGTTAAGATATGAAACTTAATTTATGTCTCATGTTCATATCTTTTGTATGTTGTATATTAACCTTTTTATATTTTGTCATAACATTTTTATTAATGAAAATAGTAATAAAATTTTGTAGCATATTGGTACACATATCTATATGTATATACATATTTTTTACTTTATAATTCCAATATATTACATCATCCTAAGTGATCATATTTTAGATGTCAATTTTATACAAATCTATTTTATGTCTGAAGAATGTATTAGCCCTGCATCCCTGATTCTATTGGTAAGAAAGATATTCTTAGGTCACATTTAAGACATACTGGCCTACAAGCCATTAATTTCTTTGACAATAGTTTGAAATTTTGCAATCCCTTTAACACAGTACTTTTGCAAAATAACTTCTAAAATAATTAAATTAGAATCTAAATGCATTTAAAATGAAAATATGAAGTTTAGGATTATTTTTTCCCTAATAAGATTAGAATTCAAACATAAGTGTATTTCAAGGACAATATAAAATGACAATATAAATATATAATGTCAACACAAAGTCAAACATCCAAGACAACTAAGGTGTGGGACTAAAATGCCAAACTTCCCGACCCAAAAAGCATTCTGAATTTTTATATGAATATTCATATCTTTAATAAAACTGTTTACCTTCAGTTTATTGTATAAAGTATGTCTTTGTTCTTATAACTGCCTTAAATATTTCTTTTTGGGTTAAATTTACCATCAATTAAACTCTGATTGATTATTATATATTTTCAGTAAGCCAGAAGAGAATGTGATCATAGCATTTCAAGAATCAAAGTTTGATAAGAATAAGATACATTTTCTTCTCTTTGTAAGGCCTCACATTACCTAAGTGAAAATGTAGTTTGACATGCATTAAAATTTGGATCCTACGAGGCAGAAATATATTTCATATATTAATTTGTATGAGTATCTCTGCAATCCTTTGTTCATAATCTAATTATACCACACTTTTGTCCACAACAGAGTTAGAACTGAAAGGAATATAGCTAGTCAAATCCTGACACTCCAAGTGTGAATTCTTATACATTTGTCTTGTATAGAACAGATTAAAAGATATTTAAACTGCTCTTCTTTTTAAAGGAAGGCAATATGTATAATACTTTTATGTATGCCCTGTTTTATTTTAATAATCTGGGCTGGATTAACATTCTAGTAAAATTTGCAGTGAAGTGGTAGAACCTGTTGTTAAGCAATGATAACAAAGAAGACATCAATAGAGCCCACTAAATTATTGCTCTTATTTGTAAACGTTTAAGCAAATGAGCAAAAGCTTCGTAACACCACATCTGCATAGTATTGACCATGCTCCTTTCTCTGCTTTGTCTACTGCTGAGGAGCATATGAATATATTTTATAGCTACTCTTCGCCCTTCCTTCCTTCCTTCCTTCCTTCCTTCCTTCCTTCCTTCCTTCCTTCCCTCCTTCTTTCCTTCCTTCCTTCCTTCCTTCCTTCCTTCCTTCCTTCCTTCCTTCCTTCCTTCCCTCCTCCTTTCTTGCCCTAGTTTTTCCTTGGAGATATGCTCGTATTACTCATTTTCCTCTGCCTTCTTTAGTCAGCATGTATATTGTTTATTTAGTCAGCATGTATATTTCCAATAAACAAATTTAAGAAAAGTAAAAGAAGTCATTTCTCATACTGTCACATTTCTTACCACCTCTCTTACTCTTACACTCCAAACTCTATTCCTTTTCATCATTCCTTTAGGTTACATACACAGGACTTCCAACTTTTGCAAGAATCTATAGCCCACACATATCTAAAACTCTGTCCATTCATTTATTAAACATATATTTATTTAGGGTTTATTGTTACCCAGGCTCTGTGTTGGAAATTAATGGGAAGAAAGGTAGTAATGTGGCTATTCTAGAAACAGGATAAGATTCATGAAACTCAGACGTTTGATCAGAACATATTGCCCATACCTGTGCAAAATATTGTCCTAGACACTGGTCTACAAAAGATTGAAGACAATCTGTGCTCTCAAATGCTTACAATATAATTGAAAAGCAAGAATTCTTGGCACTGATAGGCGAAATGACTGAAGGACACTTAGGGTAAAATATTCCAACATACTCAAATCAGCATAAAGTAAATAGCGTGCAGGAGTATTTGAGAGAACAGTCAAAATTTAGTTTACTGTATCAATAGAGGCCTACTGCATGAAGAGAATTTGAAACTGAATTTTGATGCCCATGAAAGATGTGTATTTTCAGGAGATAAAAGAATAACCACAGTAATTTGTACAAACATGGGAATAAGCAAACTGCATATTCTGAAAGATAAAGTATTTGCTTGGTAAGATATTTGCTGAGAGTAATAGTTCTCAAAATGGTGGCTGATGAGCAGGCATAAGAGAATTACCTCAGAAGTCTTTCCCCAGCTGATTACACATTATCTTCTCTCTCTCTTCACTTTCTGTTTGCTACATTTCTTTCCATTTTTCTGTGACTTCCCTTACAGTGGATATAAGGGCAGATCTGTGCATGTTGCAGTTAGGAAAAGCGGATTGTAATTTGAAGAAAAGTTCCACAGAACCAATGTCTCCATGCTACCTGTTTTGAGTTAGGACACAATGATTTATGGAAATGTTCACATATATTTTTGAAATAGGATAGGAGTAGTGAAAGGTGTATCTCACACTGGGTAGCCATGTTTAAATTAACATGATAAGTGAGTAAGTGTCAAACTCAAGCCTGATTCATTCAACAAATAAAATATTACCGACTACAGTTTTATATACTGTTCAACATTCCACACCACATCTTTCCCTATTTTGAACCTTAAATTTAAGCCTTTATTAAAAACTACATCTGTGAAATAATGCAGTATGTAAACTGTCATTTGTTCCATAAAGACATTAGTAGATGGTGTCCACGTATATATGCATTTTGTGTGTGTGTGTGTGTGTATACATATATACACACACATATATACACACAGAATTCATTTGAGCAATATTCACTTATTTTATCTACATTTATAAAGAGAATCCATTTGAGCAATGTTCACTTATTTTATCCACATTTATAAAGAGAGAAGAGTATATGATCCAAATTAAAATGCAATGCCATTATCATTTATACTGTTAAAATTCAAATCATAAAAATAAATGGGGGGAGCAATATTACAGGTGACAAAAATACTTTAAACTATGTATATTCTGCTCTGAAATAGTCATTGCTCTGAAATATGTTACATAGTAAATTATAATTCTTTAATACATAATAAAGTTTTCTTAAAAATATTAATAATTGGTTGTGTTTCTTAAATACGTTCTAGTAATGGGCTAAGGACAGTTATGTTAAAATAGCCCAAAAATTAACTTGCAGGCAATGAGGAGTTCTTGTTTGTACACAAGAAGCTATTAATATTTAAAAGAGGAAAAAAGACCTCATTTATTTTACACATCTATACCATGAACTAATCTAAATGTTTTAATATCATTATCTTAGTTAATCCTAGTGATTTTTTGCATTAATATTTACTTTTAATTATAATTTGTTTAGTTACCATTAAGGTTTGATTTTCAGTGAATTTGTTAACAGATGCTAATTGAAGTAGCTTAGTAAATCAACTGTGGGATTTAAACTCTTCCAAAGATAGGACACTTACAGGTTAATACAAAAACCTAGTTCAAACTTTCTCCATTAAGCCTTTATCAAAAGGTCTTCAGAAATAGGACATTTTCATTTTACCCCTATATTTCCATTGTACTTTTTGTTGAAGAAGGTTTCCTAAAGAAAAAGGGAAAGATTCATGGGCCTGGTTATTCCACAGACAGATTTCATACTTACACCTGTAGTTAACATTTTTCTCTACCTACTTTTATAATTGCCAGCTGAAAAAGTAAAACAACAAATGAAGAATCAGCTAGGAAACAGAGGGACAGATTTCAATTTTGAATTCAAATTTGGTCAAGCAGAGAACCCGTAGGGGGAAAAAAAAAAATCCAATTGGATTTAATACACATAAAAGATTGGATTTAGATGGACCTGAAGGTTTTCTATTTAAAACAAACAAACAAAAAAATACAGGATCTGTTAATACTTTACATCTTTGTTAATGACTTGTTTTTAATCATAAAGTTTGTTACCACATACCAAAAAGAAAAGCATTTTAGGATAAATTGTTTTACCAGAATTCTGAAGGAAAAAAAAAACCTTAGAATTCTATCTGGCCACATAACGTTTGAATAGTCAAAAGTTTACACTGTAAATAAAAGCAGGAACAATATACGGATTCTAGTAGCTTTAATGAAGCCAATATTTTGGATGCCACGGCAAAGATAAAGAGCGTTGCAGAAAAGGAAAGGCAAGGTTTTGAGATTTTCAAGATGAGTTTCATGTTTTTAAAACACTTAACTGATTTTGCCAATTTCCAGAAGTAGTTATAGTTTTACTATAGGTTTTGACTTTTTTCGTCAGACTTATGAATGATATCACAATCAGGGTATATATGTTGAGTTATCTTCTCAGCCTAGGTACAACAATAAATGAATTGGGCATTTTGTTACTTGGTATGAGAATTGTCATCAATCCCTGATCTTGCTTTGACACCTGATTTGAGCACAATGAATACGCTCTTAGTCATAAGATTATCTTGGCACTGAGTCAGAAACAGAAGTAGAAGCAGAGATGTCAGGAATAGTGAAAGCAATGAGTTCTACAGGAAGAACAGAACTTCTCTCCATCTCTCCACACAATCAGGTGACATCTTTCTTTCAATATCTTTTTTTTTTCAGAGATGACTTTGACACGCCCAGGTTTGGGGAAGTTATGCTCTTGTTTCAAAGCTACCAAAAATAATTATATAGTGTTTCATCATTCAAAAAGACTGTAAACCTACAAGTTCTTAGCAAAATGTATCAGAAATACAAAAGCTCTGTCTTCACATATAACACGTTGTAATATAAGTAATAGAGTACCTTACATTATCAAGAGAACAATCTCCCAATTGTTATAACTGAATCAAAATAAAGTATTCATGTTTGTTTTTATCTAAGTCAATGGCACATTCTTCTTAATACAGTTTGTTTGGTTTTGATACAACTTAATACATTGCAAACTCATCAATTCATTGTACTACTCACCTTATTGGTAAGTAGATAGACTAAATATACTAAAGAAACATTTAATTAGGCATGCTGAGTCTTTCTGTTACTGGGTGGTGAAGAAGAAAGGCTTCTTTTTACTGACATTCATTGTGTTTTAAAATTTAATGGTACTATAGGAGTTAGTTTGGGTCGAACTGTAAATTTATTATGATGCCTTTGGGCTGTATATCTTTGAAATCCACCACAAGAATTACTTTCTATTAGAATTTTTAATGTAAAAATTCATCTATGTAAGTGCAATAGAAAAAATACATTTTCTCAATAATATGTATTATCAGGAGTAAAAATTATCAAAATTAAAGAAGATGGCCATAACATGTTGCCTCTTCATAACTACCAACCCCTATTATACACTTGATTTCTCCATATAAAAAAATATGTCCCTTCAATTCAGATTCCCTATAAACAAACTAAAGATGATAATATTTGTTTATTATTATTACTACTATCATCAAACATTTTAATTTCAGGATGATGTTTTAAAAGTAAAACAGGATGTTGGATATCTTAAACTGGACCTTCTCTTATATTTCACCTTAAATATCTCACTTTTCCTACAGACTTAGATAAATTTAAAAGGTCTTGTCTAATTAATGAAGTTACCAAAATTGTTTTTACCTGTAAAATTTGTTCTATAAATAGAAAAATGGAAAAATAAGTACTTGCTTTTTATTAGACTTATGTTGCATACTTATATGAAGAAATTAGGTCCTATACTCTGAAGACTTAAAATAAATCACAATGTCACTGAGACGTATCCCCTATGATTTAAATAACAAAATGAAACAAATTGGAAGATAACATAACTTTTAAATTCAGAAATATTAATTACAGTGTTACTTTTTACATGTGAATATTCCAAAAGTGACGACTCATAATATAATCCAGCTTCCCTTGGATGGTGGCTAGACAGAAGCAAGAAAAATAAATGCATAAAACAGAAATTGTTATACATGTAATAGAAAATGTGTAATTTACATAGAAGTAAAATTCAGCATATATAAACTATATACATGTATATACAATGTATATACATATATAATAGTACTATATATAAATACACACACAAACACACACACACACACACGATGGCCCAATTACACATGTGTTATTGCTCCTATTACTTTTAAAAGGCCTATAGTATATTAAACAGAACATAGTATATTGAAGAGAATATGGTGATTTTAGTGATACCTATTTGTGTTCCATTCACCTGAATATTCACAATTGAAAATTTTGAGCTAAGTTATAAATGTCTAAGTTCAAATGAAACTAGCTCAAATCACTTAAGATGGAGTGTCCATTGGTTACCATTTCCTCTCACATTATCTTGACTTGTTATAGTCATATTTCTCAAATTTTGTGTAGCGTTTCATTAATGCTTCCTTTGTCATAGCCATTTCACAAAAGTGTAACATTTATTGGCCTAGAAAACGTAATTGCAAAAGGACAGGACTGTACGAATAATGAATTTACACTAAGTGAATCAAAATAATGTGTTGTGATAGTTAAAGTTCTTTTGTTCTGTAATTGCATTATAAATTTTCACAATCCTAAACATATTATTTTCAAATATCAAGGGTTTAAAGTAATACTGCCAGGTTTAAAAAGAAATCTTCAAGCTCAGTCATTAAATTTTCCTTTCGATTCTCTGTCTCTAAACTTTGTTAAAATTATAGTGTTCATCATCCTTATTTTTAAGTATTTGCAATTAGATAAAATAATATAGCATTCTAAATAAAAATAAATCTACATAAATAATACCACATATGATGTATAACATGATGTTAAAACTGTTATTGAATTAAACTAATAGTTAATTTCCAATTATTTCTCACTAATCCTCTTATAGTTTAAGAGATATTACAATATTTTTATTATTTCTAAATATTATTACTATACTTAGTAATAAAAATAGCAATGAATAATAGCAAATATCTGTCAGAACTGGGTCTGCTTCAGTCAAGTTAGTCATCACAATGAAGTGAATTAGTACTCTTTTTCTTAAAAATAAATATTTTACTGCAGCAAAAACATAAAACATACTATAATCATAGTACCTACATTAATATCCATCGTGTTTAATGAAAACAGATCTGGTATTATAAATTGAAGCTAACTTAGGTAATGTTAATGCACAGCAAAAATAAATGTCCTAATCAAGGGGTAGAAAATTCCATAAAAGCAAAAAACTATTCCCTTAAATACAAAATACCATTCTCGTATAAATTTATTTTTACTAAATAAATAAATGTATTTCTCATTCAAGGGTGAAAGTACCAACTATATTTAAGACCAAACAGTCTTACTTTCTGTATTTTATAAGTAAATTATAAACATTATAATTATCAAATTATATTATGATTTGATATATTTTATGGACACTCATTTTTCAAATGCTGAAAGCACCAGGGCCTTTTGAGAGTGTACTTTAGCCTGATTTGTATAATATGCTGTGTTATGAATATGTGCATGGTCGTTAAAGAAATGAGGACTATTATCTGAAGCATCTAGCTTTGCACTTTTAAGTTTTTACTATGCGTATGCTTTCTGTTATTCCCCAAACCATTTGATTAGGAGGAACAGAAGCATGATAAATTGCTAGTTCAGAGACTCTATAAATTGGGCTTTAAAACACTTAAAGTGTAATATTGGTTTTATGTACCTAAAAAAAAAAAAAAGAGAGACAGATAATTAGAAAGAATAAAGGAGGTGGGATAACTAGAAGAAAGGTGATTTGTGGGAAGGTAAATAAGAAAGCAAGAAAGAAAAGGAGAAGATAAAACAAAAAAGAAGAATGACACCTATTTAATAGTGGGCCTGAGTCTTCTGCATAAGAGCTTCACTTCAATATTACACAGAGAGATAAAGTAGATGATGTTCATGGGCTTCTTCCTTCTAAAATAATTCCAAAATATATTCAAATAATTGAGCATAAAAGTTTGTCAAGTGCCCCAAAACTGCAATTTTATATGGATATACTTGTTTTTTTTTAATTTTTATGCATACCTATGCTGACATTTCTATATAATCAATCAAGAGAAATATAAATATACTCTTGTAGACATTCATGGGGCTTTCATTTTGTTACCACAATGGCTTCGTGCTATAGTAGTCACACACCTTCAGAAACTGCTAGACTCAGTCTCTTTTTGTGGAAAAAAAAATGTGATATAAGGCATCAGTGACTTGGAATGAATTACATTCAACGCGTAATGATAATTCCTACTATGGGCACTTTGAGGAAACACTAGAGGAGAACACTGGCCTCACTGCACAGTTCTGCAGGGCCTGGGTCTGCGGCTCTCTGGAGCTCTGCTGCCCTCTAATGGCCTACTTAGATAAGTGCCTGTCTCATAGGTTTGTTTTCTTAAGTTTCCTCCACCAATTTGATACCGGCGCCGTAAAAATCCAGTATTCTTTGGTTTCGCTCACATATAAATGGATCTAAAGTTGGCTTGTTGTCAGGTTAATTTTTCAACATAATTTTAATGTCATAGGACGAAAAACTCATTCACCATCCTCTGACTTAGTTCAAACGTTGTTGGGGCCAGTTGCTGTGTTTCGAAAATAGTAGTCAAATGTAAGTGACAGCTTTCACAGGATTCTGGCCATATAATTGGCTCCAAGGCCAAGGCCTTTGATATTTACTGGGTTGTATGGGTGTGTGTGGAAGCTTGCGGGTGTATGAGGGTGTGCATGTAATTGGACTACATATTTTAAAAAACAATAGCAATTTTACTCTCCGATTTCTTTATGTCATCTATTATCTTAAGATGTACGGATCCTTGATTATGTTCTCCTAATTAATCCTGTACTTCTCAGTGATCTAGTTATTTTATTTTCTCCCCCTTGCATCTTGCCTAGGAAACAGTGCATCACTGGTTACTAAAATTGAAATACGTAAGTCAAGAAAAAAAATAAACTGTAAGTCAGATTTTAAGTCTCAATTGTATCCTGGTTTGGAATAGAGATGGTGGGATATAAGATTTATCAACATCACAGTGCATCAAACCCATTAATAAATTACTTTCTGTGTAACAAGTAAAAGAAATCATTTTTTAAAATGGGAGCACGAAAGGCATGGCATAGCTGGAGTTTAAGATTCAAGCTTTGTATCCTCTATATATAATGTATTATGTTTTTCAAAAACTTTTTATTAGGAAAGCTATACCAGACGCATAATCACTATACAATGATTAAACATTACCTTTACAATTTATAATCACTGAAATTACAGAATAAATATATGCACATTTCTTTTGAATCTTTGTGTGTGAGAGAGAAAACATTAAAAGTGCTTCCTACAAAGCTGTTAGTGATATATACCCAGTTGCTTTTTTTTTAATATTATATATATATATATATATATAAGAAAGTGCAGATGTTCTCCAAAAAATCTTGGCATCAGGATGAAGTGTCACAAAGAGGGTGCTCATTCCTAGGCTCGTGTCTTCGGCTGTTAAACCACCAGGCCTCCACTTCAGTAGAATCCAGCCTAGAATGTGATTTTCCCAGGGTGATAGGAGAGATGCTGTGAGCTGTACACTAGAAGTGAAGGGTAGTGGAACTATGGAGAGGAGAAAAATGGATCAAACCCGAACTAAGCAGATTGGGTTGAATGGGAATGGTATGGAGTATGTGTGTGTCTGTGTGTGTCTGTGTGTGTTTGTGTGTGTGTGTGGGGGGGGGTGTACCTGCACCAGCAGGAAGAAACTGCAGGTTTAGGGCACGTTCTGCAGATGGATATGTGTATGAGAGACAAGATAGTGAGTGAGAACATTCGAGCAAGACCCGCCCCCTCCCTCCCCATCTTGCAGTTTCCAGGCATGCAGCAAACTGCATTGTTAATACATGTACAGAATCTGTGCCATGATGAGAAGAAAGAAAGCCACAAATGACAAATGTCAACTTGTTTCCCCCCTCCCTTTAAAACAAAACTACAACTAAAAAAAAAAAATAGTTACTGAAAATAAAAAGACACATTGAATTTTACTTAATTAGGATCCATACAATGATCCCCAGTATACCTTATACATGGCACAGTCAAAGTCTCAAGTTTCAGTATAAAAAAATAATGATAACATTTGCTGGCAAAAGTCTGCGAAGGCACTTCATTGATTAATGATCTGAGTATGGCCCTTCCTCCAAATCACATCTGAGAGGGGAGAGCATACATCTGTATTCTCTAGTTATCATGCGGTTTCAGTTTTGTTCAGGGTAGGGAAGATCGTGAGGATGGAGTTACTGGGACAAGTGTAAAGGGAGCAAAGGATTTATTTCTTTTATTTTCCTTTTCTTTTGAAAAAAAAAAAAAAAGCACTAATATATTTTCTTCTCTCTGTTAGAACCTATATGTTGTCTTCTCCAGGACTTCGAGGTAATCCGGCTTGGTTTGAAGTTTGGCCCTTAACTCGAGGTAATCACTTTTTTGGGTTTGGTGGTCTGTGAAGCCCTTTCCAGCCGAGAAGAGAAGGGTTTCTTTGAGCCTGGCGTCCTGCTGTAAGTCTGGGTATTGCATGCCAGGAGGGTGCACGTGCAGTTCCTTTAATTTGGGCACTGTTCCATAGAGACAGTCCACAAATCCCACTGTGCAGGGGGTAGGCTGTGGCCTCTCTCGGTCTAGTAGCATACTGCCACCACCACATCCTCCCCCGGGAGGAAACAGCACCACCCCACCATTTTTCTCATGGTGGCGGAACCCTGTCAAGTCTCCCCCAGTTCCCCCAACTACTCCTGAAACCCCACCAACTGCTGGGTGGTGAGGGTGAGGGTGATGGTGATTCACCGTCACTATGGTGTTAAGCTGGGAGCTGGACACTGCCAGGGCCCACTCCTTCTCTTTTTCCAGCAAGGTCCGGTAGTTACTATGGTTCTCCTTGGGTGTCTCAGCAAACTGCTCACTTCCTAGGAGAGCCTCACCCATTCCCGGTGGTTGTGTCCCTGGACCCCCACGTTCTGCACTTCCTGCTTCTTGGGCTGATGAAACAGCCACCTCCTCCTCCTCACGAGGCTTGTAGATGGGGTTGTTGCACATTTGGGTAACTGGGTGGGGGATGTATTCATACACATGACCCACAGGAGGGGCCTTCTCTGGAGAGGAAAGAGTTGGTCGACCTCCACCCCCACTTCCACCACCACCACCTCCACCATCCTCAAACAGCCGGTGGCATTGCATTTGGATGCCAGTAAGGTCCACACCTTCCTGTCTCTTGCTTCTGAAGGGCAGCTTCTTTCGACGCCTTCGGAGCACGTAGGCAAAGAGGCCTGCAGCAACAAAGACTGCTGAGAAAAACAGAACCAGAAGGCTGAGAATTAACACAGAAAGTGGCACAGGGCCCCCAGGAGGAGAAAACTCATAAGGTGATGCACTGGTTGGTGCCCCAATAAGGTGGGAATCTCCAGGCTGTGCTGGGGATGCTCCAGCTGGTGCAACGTGCAGCATCTCTGGGCAAAGAACTTCCAGCTCAATAGTGCGCACATCACGGTGAGTGAGATTCTCAGGGCTCCTGCAAAGCACATCACCAACCACACTGACTGAGCTGATGGTTTCGATCCACTGTTTAAAGGGGACCAGGTCACAAGTGCAGTCCCAAGGATTCTCATTGAGGTCTATCTGGACAATGGCGTTCAAGTGTTCCAGGACACCAGCCACGGGAAGATAGAGGAAGTAGTTCTTCCTCAGGTTGAGCCGGGCCAGGGATGTGCCTGCGAAGGCGTCCGTTGGCAGGGTCCTCAGCAAGTTATTATTGAGGAATAGCAGCTTCAAGTTGGGCATGAGACTGAAGGCTGCAGGCTGGATTTCCCGGATGACATTGAACTCAAAGTACAAGTAGTGCAAACTCTGTAGGCCTCGGAACATGCCTGGTGTCAGCTTCTCTATATCGTTACCATTAAGAAAGAGGCTCTTTAAGTTGGGCAAGTTGATAAAGGCCCCATCTTGGACATAGGAAATGCGATTGTTCCCCAGATGCAAGAGATCCAAGGAAGAAAAATTCCAAAAATCAGAACGGTATATTTTCTGAATCAGATTGCTACTCAGATACAGTTTCTTGGCATTCAAGGGCCTTGGAAGAAGTTCAGAAATGTTATTAAATCCTCGCTCTTTGCAGTTGACAGTCAAACCAAGGTCATTGATGTGCAAATTACAGGTACACCCAGTGGGGCATATAATGGGGATTGGTGGTCTGGTCTGATAAGGAGCAATGGGAGGCTGGTTTGGACCAGGATATAAAGCTTGGGAGGTGGAGGGTGGCCTTGGTGTTCGAGGCTGTTTGGTGGGCTTAGGCTGTTTATTTGAGGACTTGTATTCAACAGAAGAAGCAGTAAAATGGACAGAGGATAGCATTGAGGAAGGCTTAGTTGGCCATGCATTCTCCTTACTTGATGACAAATGTGGAATTCCCAAACTAGCCTCTACCTCAGAGTCAGACAACAAAGGACAGAGTTCTGTCTTCTTGATTTCTCGTAGGTCCTTTCCATGGAAATGGAAAGGGGTCTCACAGGTAATGTCTCCCACCAGGGCAGTATAAGGAATGCGTTCCAGCCAACTCTTCAGTTGTACAATTTCACATGTACAGTTCCAAGGGTTTTCTTCCAGCTGGAGTTCCATCAGGCTTCTGCCAATGTGATCTAGCATTCCTCGGTAAAAAAGAACCTTTAACCTATTTCCACGTAGGTCCAGATGGGTTAAAGAGACAGCCTTAAATAAATTGGTCGGAAGCATGGGGATGAGATTATCATTTAAAATCAGAACCCTCAATTTACTTAGGTTCCGAAATGCCCCACTCTCAATACGTTTAATGACATTGTAATCTGCCTGCAGATATTCTAGACTTTCTAAGCCAAGGAAGGTGTCATTTCTGAAGACATCTAGTTTGTTTTCATGTAGATATAGTCTCTTTAAAATCTTAAGACCATTGAAAGCTCCAGTCTGAATGTCCTGCAATGCATTGTTCCCAAGATTAATAGACACAGCATTATTCAAATGAAGAAAACTGTTGGTGTATAATTTCCTCATAGAATTCCTCTGCAGATACAGTTTAAAAGGTCTTGACCAGAACTCGGCAATCTGACTAATATTTGTAAATCCTTTACTGTCACAATGTATATGAAAGAGGCTTTCTTTAACTTCACAGTAGCATGGATCAAAACAGGGCTCATCTATTTCCTCTGAGTCCTCTATTAGGGGAATCGGGGTAGTCCATCCTAGAGCAATTGTGCTTAGAAGAATTATCCACAACATCCTTCCTCTGTGAAGCATCTCAGCTATGGAAGGTTTCATCGTTCGTGGTTGATTACAAAACTGTAACAGAAATAAAAATGCAGATTTTTAGCTTTTAGTCATATGTACTATTTTAATTGACTCCTACATGTGGGGCATTTTAAGAGCTATATAAAAACTTCAGCAATTGTTGAAGTGACACTCAAAATGAGCTAGCAACACACTTAACGTTTAGAGTGTGTCCTATATTTTAAACTTAGGAAACTCTGAAATATTGAACCATGCAGTGACATTTTCCTGAACAAAGCCATACTTGGTAAACGGCATATCACATGAACAAAAGCAGACTGCATTGCCTCTGTATAACACACAACAGAACTGGTACATCGTACTTCCTTTTAGGCATAGGCAGATTCAGTAATAATAGCAATAATGTGGCCATTACACCTGTTTGCCTGTTAAAACTCATGTTGACATCAAAGATACTCATAATAAATCTGATTGGAACTCTGATGGGAAAAATATGTTCTTTGAATTATAGGTTTTGACTATTAAAGATACATGACATACTCCAAAATTATTATGTTGATTAGTATGATAAAGTGTGAGCCTGTTGCTCAATATCAGATGTTGAGATGTGTAAAATGATCAGCAACTCAGGAAAACTTAAGATTTATTTTTATGAAATGATCATAACATGCTTTATAACAGTGTATAGTTAGTATGTACACTATATGTCCACATCCTTTGGCCCAAGAATAGAATACTGTCATCTTCTTTAATTTGAAAAGTAATTTGTATATATTTGTATCATTTAACTATTTAAAGCATGTAGGAGTCATTAGCCCTTCTAAAAAACATGCCCATGCAATTGTCAGAGCTAAAGATAGGGACAACTAGAGGATGCTGAGTCTGAAAGTGTCTGAATTAAAACATTTGCAAAGCTTAGTTTGGAATGTGTATCTGCACCTTCAAGATCAACTGAGGAATCCTTTAAAAAGCTGGAAGAGCAGGTGACTGGTTAGAGGGGAAGTGGGTAGTTAAAGTCAAGAGAGAGTGGAAACCTCTATTCTTACCTTCTGATAAATGATCTATCACATGAAATAAATTTCAAAAAAGATATTCTTTTCCAATCAGAAGAAACAAATGCAGTGCACTATTCTGATAACATAGAGTCTTCCTCTATGCATCGCTTTCCTTGCCTAATAACATCAGTATATGAAAATGTTTACATAAATAAATTATAATAACGCAGTTTTATTACATTCTCCTTCCTGAGTCACTAAAATATCCATCAAAATTGAATAGCTGATTTTAATCAATAAAAATAAACCAAAGTTTCTAGCATATATTTTCCTCACAGATAGCACACAGAAAGATATATTTCATCAACTTTCTTCTTAAAACACAATGATATAATTTATAGGAAAAGTGAAAAACTAAATCTTCACATTACACTTGCATATAATGTTCAGAGCTGTAAAGAAAGGAGATACCGTGAGAAGGCAAAGAGAAATCTGCCTCAGACATGCAATACTGAAAAATTAAAAACAATTAAATGAAAAAGAGGGAGAGAGAAAACGCAGAAAAGCCTACATTGCAGTATCAATTAGTCTTCCATCTCCCTTATGAAATATTAAAATCTACTTAAGTTCTTCCTTCTTCACTATCTTAAATATTTTTCTTGTTTTTCAGGTCCCTGTGGTTTAGGCAAAAAAGGCTCCAGATGTCTTGGACTTACCTATTTTGCCAGAGTTTTTGGGTTTCTTTTTTTTTTTTTTTTTCTTTTCTTTTCTCGTAATTTATTTATTTATTTATTAGCATGGAACCGTGAACCGTGAAAAGAAAAAGAAAAAAAAAAAAAAAAAAGCTTGAGTTTAAGGATTCTGTCTCTTTCCCTCCCACTCCCTTTGCTTTGCTGAAGCTGAAGCAAAAGGGGATAAAAGGGGGTTGGGCGAGGGGACTAAGAGGAAAAAAAAAAAGAGCAGCAAGCTTGAGACGTGCTGGGAATGCAATGGGCTCTTCAATGGGCTTCTTTAGGATGCAGAACTGCCGCTTGGCACACTCAATAGAGGAGGGAGGAGAAGGGGCTGCAGCAGGCTTCCAGCTCTGCTGCCCCTGCCGCTGCCGCCGCGGTGGCTGCTCTCTCTGGGTACCCACAGCACATCATGGGCACTGGGAGGAAGGGCGGGAGGGAGGCAGGGAGGAAGGAAGGCTCAATCACAGTGCAGAATCTCAGACTTCCCTTGCTCCGGCTTTAAAAATATATATGTGCTATAACCCTGAACCCGGTATTCCACGTCATGAAAATGAGCTCCAAAGGGAACGCGCTTAGCATAGGTTCGGGAGCGAGCGCTAGGAAGCCCTGACTATACAGTTGTGAGTGAGTGAGTGTGTGTGTGTGTAGGGAAAATAAGTAGAGGGACAGAGAACACAAATTGGCAAAATAAGAAACAAGAGCGAAGTGGGAGGAGACCAACCTATGGGAAACATTTCTATGATGGGGAAGGTGGAGATGGGGAAGGGGGCGGGAGATAGGCATTTTAGGCATTTTTCTTTCTTTCTTTCTTTCTTTCTTTCTTTCTTTCTTTCTTTCTTTCTTTCTTTTTCTTTCTTTCTTTATTTCTTTCTTTCTGTCTCTCTCTCTCTCTCTTTCTTTCTTTTCTCTCTCTCTCTCTTTTTTTTTTTTTTTAACTCTCAAGGAAACCATCCCCTGGATCATCTGCTCCTCTAGTTTCCAAAGCTCCCCCTCTCTAGTGCAGGTGGTTTGAAAAGTGAGACTGCCCTACGGAATTATCTTTTTCACAGGACAGCCATTCCCTGAAATGACGGGGATGGGGGGAAAATCCAGGTCCCCAAAGCAGAAAAGCTAAATCTGTCCGATTCTGCCTAGGTGTCCCGAATAAGAGCTCAAACAGCCTGAAAGACTTGGACCGAGTTTCTCCTGCATTTTGCTTCGATCCCGTTGCACCAGGAATTCTTTTGTTGTGCTGTAGGTCAAAGCCTTCCATATCCCCTGGATTCAACAGCATTTCTTTTCTTCCACCTTTTTAAAAACAGAGACAAGCCAATTCTCTGGAAGGAGATACAGACCACTTGGGTAACAATGGTACATTTCACATTCTGCCACCGGAAAAGACCTCGCGGGATTGGGGTGGATTTAAGGATTTGAATGTTTTTGTCCGCTCTTCCTTTTTCTTTCTTATTTTTTAAACTCAAATATTTCTCAGTGAAATTTTCGGGAAGTGAATCCTAGGGAGTGGTGGGAATGGGGATGGAGGTGATTGAAGGAAGATATTGTATTGTAGAGGGGCTACCAGATGATAGTTCAGGAACCCTCTCAGAGGAATTTTTTAAGGCTCAGCTGACAGCACTACAGTCCTGCCTGCTGGGAAGGAATGCAGCTTGGTGAGGAAACTGGGGAGAGCCAAGTGTGCCGCAAAGGAGTCTAATTAACAGGACCCATGTGCTGTGGATGCTCCCCATCTGCCCCCACCAGCACACACCAACCCTGTCACCAACTTGCCGAGGGGGAGAAGGGAGGGACTTTTTGGTTGCAAAAGAGCTAAACTGAACCTCAATTGCCCAAGGGCTCAAAGTTACTAGGTAGAGACGGTTTTCCCTTAAAGGATCCTTTACAAAAGCAAATTTTAAAGCAAAGCACAGCTTACATATCAATACCTTACTGCTCTACAACAGGTAAATCACCTAACAATGTGTTCCTTAAAAGTCAGTCAAAGGCAATTTCCATAATATTTTGCATTTAAAATGACCGCGCATGAGTCCACTGGCACACAGTAGCTAATTTTAGAAACATGCCACCGTAGACTAAGTAAGCAGGAGGGCAGAATTTTCTAACATTCTACCCTTAAAATTCCAGACCCACCCTATTGCTCCCATAGGTCTCAGCCAAGAAGTAAACCAATACCGATAGCCTAAGCTCAGAATCAGAGCAATTCCTTCTCCCTCCCCAGCTGCCTGCACCCGCACCCTCCTCCACCCCATCCCCCGCCCAGCACTTTGGGTACCCAATGTGCAGAGGCGGTGACTATTTATCGGGTCTTATCGGAACCCACCATGTGATGGAATCGATGGGTAACCCTGAGGCTGCCCTGAGCTTCCAGATGACGGTAAATATTGTCTCAGGGATGAAGTCTCTGTTCTTTCTTGAACTAAAACCCCTTAAGTTCTGGACCTGGGCTATGTCCTAAAGGCTATCTCATCTTTTTGCTTTCCTTTAGCTCAGGATAGCGTGTCTAAAGGACAGGGAGGTCTCCAAAAGTTAGGGGTATTGAGCCATGGGGCCCCGGTTTTTTCCGTGTCCTGTTGGGAGCGCCCAGAACCATTTGTTTGTCCAGAGAGAGGACAAGAAGCCCTTTCTCCCCGCTGTGCTCCCTTCCCACTTTCCCCTCCCCACTGCTGGATCTTACAGCTCACTAATCCCTTCAGATCTAAGATTAAATATTTCAATATGGAAGCAAACTATCTTCCCTAGAACAAGTAATTAAAATGCTGCATCATTCATTTTCTGAAGAGCTTTGAGTCGTCTATAGATCCTTTTCTAATCTGCTGTCGTCAGGAGAAACGCACAATAGTCTGTTTAGAAATGGAAAATTATTGAAAGCTCAAGCGTTTTTCCTTCTACCTCTTACAACACTAGCGAACAATCCACTGGGGGAGGGGTCCTTCGCTCTGCCGCCTGGCCTATTTGTTGGAGTTACTTACGATGTCTTCACCCAGAAAAGAGGTCCGAGGGTATGTTAGTCTCCGGTACCCCTCCTTCCACCCACGTCCTTACACCTAACTGATCCAATTCAAAACTGCAACAAACCCCTAGCACCTGTGAGCGTACAGAAGACACCGCGGCCAAACTCGATGTGCTCTACCATGCACATCCTACATGCGAGAAATACTGGTTTCAATTAGGCAAAGTAGGAAAGGATGGCGGCGAGTACCTATGGTGCAGAGCGCTCAGGATCTCCGAGGTTTGCTCCGAGGGGCTTCCCAGCGGGAGGGGCAAACTCTCTGGGAGGCTGAATTGTATCCATCATACTGTAGCCTTGTAGCTTCTCCTCTTCTGGCCACCAACTTTCCGAAAGGCTACCAAATCACGCTTGTAATCCGTTTAAATGTTTCCACCTTTGAGATTTGCAGGGAAATGGTCGCTGCATACCAATGGGAGAGCCGGGAGCGCACCTAGCGCTGCGATGTCAGTGACAGGGAGCTCGCGACCACAGCTCCCTATGCCTTCGATGGCAGGCAGGCAGGCAGGCAGGCAGAGTGAGTGTCCCAGGACTAGGTTCCTTTGATTAAAATCTCGGTGCTCTCGATCAGTGGAGAGCTTCGTTGTTCCCGAGAGCCTGAGCTCAGTCTCTGGATTTCTCTCTTTCTCTCTTCTTGAAAGGTTGTCACTCACAATCCCTGCCCGAGGCCTCCTTCCATCCGAAAAGATGGAATTAGCCCTTGCTTTTCCAGGGTGTCTTTGCTCTTTGCCCTTTAGGTGGGTGGGAGTGGGGGTGGATGGTGTGTAGATGAGAGAAGAAAAGGGTGGGGAGAGGCGGAAAGGAGGCAGGAAGGGGGCGACTAGATCTCAGATCCCAGCATTGGTCAGACGGCGAAGGTGGGGGGAAAGAAGGAGACAGGGAGAGAAGATACAAATATACACAGTATGGCTGTGCACACCAAATTCCACTTGGATTTGGGAGATCTCAGGCAAAGCACGAAGGTGAAGCGATCCCGTTGGCAGAGAGTGAGTCCCCTGACCGTTCACCATTCAAGCACCCTCACTTCTCGAGCGGGAGAAGGTGCGGGGGAGGGGGGCGGGAGGGGGAGGGGACCACCGAACGTTTCAGGCCAAGGAGACGCTCGCGGCGGCAGCGGTGGCGGCTTCTTTTAAGACTGACCTGCTTTAAAAGTGCCACTTTAATGGCCTAGGAAATAACTAAAATCGGATTACACGTTACTTACCAACGTCTCCTCCTAAACGGAAGCGCGAGGTCGGGTATAAGGAGTCAATATAGGAAGCGCAGGGCTGGAACCTGAATGCAAATCCATCAGCCGCCCCTAAATCGCGCACCAAGGGAGCGGCGCTCGGGAGCCCCCAGATCAGCCCATCGCCGGAGCTCCGCCAGCGCGTCCCCCCCGCACCCCCGGCCCCTCCTCCGCGCCAACTGTGTAAATCAGCCGCCGCAGTCCTCTCGCCGCGCATCGCAGGCAAAATCCCGGCTTAGGAAGCAAGGAAGCAAGTGATTCTCTCTCTCTCTCTCTCTCTCTCCCCCCCCCCGTTCGCTCGCTCGATCTGTGCCCCTCTCCCTCTCCCCCATTATCCGTCACAACCTGGCAGCTCTTCAAGAGACACCCTGTGAAATTGAGTGTAGGGAAGTCAGCATTCTGTATCTGTGGATTGATTTGTAACTTGTATTTGCAAATGAGAGAGATGCCTGTTTGGAAAATTACAGCCCAAAAGGTGGGGGGTGATCAAATTAAGAACATCTGAGCTGTATTGGTGGGCGGTATCGCTAAACGCCTCCGGGGAGCGGTTTCCAAATGATTTGCAGTAATCCCCCACCTTCATGATACATGGGTGACGATTTGAAAGTACACATATTTCCTCATCTGTTTACATTTGCCAGGGGGGGTGGGGGGGTGTGGGGGAATAAAACTGTAGGGCACCGGGAGTTGGGAGGGGGGCATTTTCCGGAGAGATGCTGGATATCATTTCGTGACAAATTAGATACGGACACTGAAACAATTATTACACGTATGTGAAAGTGTTATTACAACATTATAGAGGCGACCATTACCCCCACTGCAGTCATACTAATGCAGTCGTTTAATGCTCCATTCAATCTGCAGTGTAAACCAACGCAATTCTTTTTAATAGATCCCTTTCATCAGCGACTGTGTTGGAAAGAGGGCAGCCTTCCACTAACTCCCAAAGTGAATAGAAGGTAGCCTGGGGAATCATCTCTGTATCTCTTGCCATTTCTTCCTGAAGTGAATGCAATACATTCTCCAAGGCAAGCAAAGTTATTTAGCTATTATAATTGTAGAGGTAGAATGATCTTGACCCTATTTTTAAAATCATTCAAAGAACTCCAACTCACCCTTTGCAAATAAACAGTGCTCTCTTTTAATTTATGTGTAAAATCCTTAGAGAGGCCTGGATATATGTTTTACATCTTTATTTAGTGAATTTGTATGTAGTATAATTTATACCATCATTAGTTCATATTATGGACATATAATACCACAAGTTAGTGTCCATGTTACCTACATTAAAAGATAGGAAAGGATGGAGTTGGTCATAGAGACAGCCAGGGGCCTGTGGAATTTTTTGGGATATACACACACACACACACACACACACACTAAATTTAGTATGGCAACTGTGTTGGTTCTGTATAAAGTGAATTTAGATTATATATGTATATATATATATGTATGTGTATATATCATACTTATATTGTTTCCATTTCTTTAAAATACTCAGCATTCTTGAAGATTATTAAGATTAGTAAAGTAGGCCGGGCGCGGTGGCTCAAGCCTGTAATCCCAGCACTTTGGGAGGCCGAGACGGGCGGATCACGAGGTCAGGAGATCGAGACCATCCTGGCTAACACGGTGAAACCCCGTCTCTACTAAAAAAAAAATACAAAAACTAGCCGGGCGAGGTGGCGGGCGCCTGTAGTCCCAGCTACTCCGGAGGCTGAGGCAGGAGAATGGCATAAACCCGGGAGGCAGAGCTTGCAGTGAGCTGAGATCCGGCCACTGCACTCCAGTCCGGGCGACAGAGCGAGACTCCGCCTCAAAAAAAAAAAAAAAAAAAAAAAGATTAGTAAAGTATCTACAGGGACCTAAAAAGTAATAAAAAGCACCATGTATTAAAATGGATTCTTTTTAAATAAAGCATTTCAGACTCACTGGCATGAGTTCCAAACCTCTTTCCAGTATTTTCTAGGATAATAAATTCTTCCATGTGAATTTTACATACAGAAAGACATAGATGTACAAGAAACATTTGTCATAGGTGTTTTACCCACTGGGTCTCCAAATTGACCTTCAAAGTGGTATATCCAGGCAGGGTTGCCAAAGGAGTACATCCCCATAATGAATCAGTCAGATTTAGGAAAAACCAAACTGCATCAGTAGTTTGATGTGTCACAGAGATATTTTTGGCCTTTTCAGGTGGTTGCCCAATTTGAGGAGAATCACTCCTGGGTACACCATATTTTATGTGGGCAAGTGTGAAATCACACACATCCCCTTTGAGCCCCAGGGCTGGAGGATATTAGAGTAATCCTGGAAGACATTAGGCAACATAACTCCTAAAGTTACTAGATCTCTTTAACTTTTTGGAACTATTTTCAAGGTTATTTTGATAAGAGAGCTATGAATATATTAATTTGTTTACTCTGAGCAGATGTTAGTATGGCCTGAGGGCACTGGGGAGCTGCAGAAGATTGAATAGCTAGAATGGGTTGTTAGTGCTAAACATGAGTACTCCCCATACAAATATTACAGGCCAGATAAAAATATTGTAGAGTAAGTGATTATGATGGATATATGATTTTATGTTGTGAGTTTTTAGTGCTTTCCACACAGACATTTACATGTCCCTAGTTTTATTTTAACCAAACATCATTTACATTGTGAAAAAGAAGAACTGTCATTTAAAAAAAATATATTCTTTATTGATGATGCACAATGGATAAAAGAAAAACATTAAAATAATATATAGGATGTAATTTTTAGTTCAACAAATATTATGCCTACATTGCTGATTTGTTTTTAAATTATAAACATTACAATATTTCATATAGTTTTTTAAACTATTTTGTCATTTTTCAGAGGGGAACAATGATATCAAAATAACTAAGATAGACTTTATTTTTTGGTCTAGCATATATTTTGCTCATTCTGATAGTTTAAATAAAATAAATACATGTTTTAAAAGATTTACTACTAATTAAACTAGGGTTAGAGAACTGTTTGTTGTATAATGAAGCAGGCACTCAAGAAAGTTCCAAACTCTAAATGTAGTTGTAGTAATCTATGATTATGTACAACATACTTAGGTCATTTACGTATTCGGTTTGTCTGTTTTTAAGCGTTGTAAAAACATTTGTGAAGCACTGTAAAAATATTTGGTAAAAAAAAAAATATTTTTTTTCTCTTTGTTCATTTCAGATGCTGTTTAGGTCAACAAATTACATGTTTGATAACCATCAAAACCTAACTGCATTGCCATTTGCTTAACTTTTGATATACCACTGTTGAAACAATTGAAAATATAGTTACACACAATTTTATAAGTGGGAACATAGGCTGCAGAAGTTAAACAAATAAAAATACGATAAAACATGAATTAATAATTTTACTTTTGTTGTATGTTTATTTCTGTTGATCTTTCTGTATCTCCATAGGAGAAACACTTTTGAAACATTTTATGTCATAGAAAAAATTCCAAACCAATTGATAATTTTTTAATAGCATCTTATAAAACTTAGTGAATCAGCAGAGATTTAACAAGCTATAAGTATGAAGAAGCTGCAAGATATTCAATTAAACATTGATCTTTTATATCCTGTTTCACTAAAACATTTTAAAGCACTTTACAGGCATCTACTAAATGAAACTTCAGCTTCTTTTGAAGTAAACAAGTGTTTTAATCTCAAAGGTTATGTGAGCTATTTTGAGACAATCAGATTTAAACTATTCAGCATGGACAAATGTTTATTTATAGGCTGGATTAAGCACAAAGTTACTGTCTCCTTTTAAAGATATTTTTCAAAATTATTTGGAATTAATAAATTATAGATGTTAAGATTAAAATTACTGAGGGGGAAAAAGTTTTAAAAGACTAAGATGAAGAGAAAAAAATCAAATGTATAAGTTGAAGTAAATTGATTATTGAATAACGCATCAGGAAATAAATGTAGGTGTTATACGTAATGGAAAAAGGTAAATCAGATAAGCTTTAATGGTAGAAAAATATTTTTAAACATATTATGAGAGAATAAAATAATAATTTTATAGAACCATAAAATCTCAGGGTTAGGAGGGACTTGGAAGGTAATCTAATTTGACCAATTATGTGATATTAGAATCTACTTCACTATCCCCCAGCAAGCTGTTATCAAGATTATGAACATTTTTTAAATAAACTTTTATTTTTAGTTCCAGGGTACACATGAAGGGTGTGCAGGTTTGTTTCATAGGTATTGGAGCTTAGTGCATTTCAGAGCAGGCCATTTTATTTTTGGACAACTCTAACTGATTAAAAAAAAGTTAAGCAAATTAAAACTTCTACTTTCCATCAATTGTTTTTGTTTTACCCCTTGATGACTTGTTTAAAAGTCTAAGGTAGCGAACTTCCTAGTTGTTTAAGTATATATTTATGCAAAGAAACTCACCTGCCAGGTAGAAATGCAGAACTAGTTTTCCAGATATGAGTTTGAGCTAGAGAAAGAGTGATTTAACTTGATAAGTAACTGAAGCCATGAAACTACAGAATACGTTGTAAGCACTGAAGTGACAAAATGTTAGAGAGCATTGTAGTGCTTGAGAGTTACTTCTGAAACATCCACAATAGTTCCATTAGTCTTCATGGATATCCCGTTGGGAGCACATTTGAAGTTCTGTATGTGTCCTTTTAATCTACCAACTTTAAACCAGCTACATCATAGAGGAACAGTACTGGTATCAGCTACAGAGGTTAGAGAGCCTAAACTATATCTGTAAATGCTTACATGTGAAACCAAATTTCTCATGGTTTTTGAATTTTTGAAAGCCATTTGAGAACATAAATATAAAGTGAATATTTTGAAATCAGGCTGATTTCAATATAAACAGCCTGATGAAAAATGCTTTCAGCACCAAATATGGGAATAGATAAAAGACTTTAATATGATCATGTGCTGGAATTCACAAATAATGCATCTTAAGTATAGAACAAGAGTGTAGTGAAACACTGAATATATTTTTTAGTGTCAGCAATTCACAAAGTAACATTTAAATTAAAAAAAAAAAAACCAAAAAACTAAAATTTCTTTGAATTTGGCTGCCTCCCTTATATCACTACTAAGGCTTAGGCATCTATAGCTGCTTTTAGCTACTATATTCTATCTAAGTCTCCCTTCACATTTCTACGTTGCTAAACAACCAATGTTTAGTGATTTCCACAACTGTAACTCTGCCTTTTTAGTACTGAAATTATTTTTTTCTTATTTGGGCATCTAAGGATAAATGTATTATTCCATATGCATGTCATTTTTTCTTCACTATGTTTGACAAAATACTTTCACGATGAATGGTCTGAATTTGGCACTTCAGTTGGCATGGCTTTTTAAAACATTGGTAAGTAGGAAAACGTTTATTACAAATGTCATTATTTTGCAAATATTTTAAATAAGATGAACAATGTGTCTTGGTGAAGGTATCATTCACTAGTTTTTTTGTTTTGTTTTGTTTTGTTTTGTTTTTGGGGGAAGGAGTCTCGCTCTGTCGCCCAGTCTGGAGTGCAGTGACCGGATCTCAGCTCACTGCAAGCTCCGCCTCCCAGGTTTACGCCATTCTCCTGCCTCAGCCTCCCGAGTAGCTAGGACTACAGGAACCGCCACGTCGCCCTGCTAGTTTTTTTTTTTTTTTGTATTTTTTAGCGGAGACGGGGTTTCACCGGGTTAGCCAGGAAGGTCTCGATCTCCTGATTTCGTGATCATTCACTAGTTTTTAATGATGGTAAAGCTATCAAATAATGTAGAACCCATGATGTTGCAAATTCACCTCTACCTCCCGAAAAATCATAAAGTACCTTCTAAAAAGATTTACCAAAAACATAAATAGAAGATAAATATTTGACACTTGTATATTTAAGCACATATTTCATGTTGTGTCCTTAATAATTTCAAAGGAGAATCTGACCTAAAACTAATTTTCTTACTTTTTGTTTCAGTTAAATATTTTTATTCAAAGGGTAGTGAAGAAATGTTTGATGTGGTTAAGAAAGTGAAAAAGCAACTGCTGACATCTCCCACTTTCACCTAAAAATATATTATAGTTGATTGTGTGATATTTCAATTGAAGTGTCATGAAAAATAGCCAAAATATGCCTACACATAAACAAGTGATACAAACGTGTGTATGTTTCTGTATGTGTGTGTGTTAGAAGGATACAAAGTTGGAAATTAATGGACTTCTTATAAATTATTTGTTTGAATTACTTTATTTCTAAAATGGGGAGAATATCTGGTTTCAAAGATTCTATAGTATAAAACAAACAGAATAGCTATCTACAACATATTAAAAATGAATTATATGTCCTAAATATGTTGTATTGATATCGAATGATAATATTTACTAAGTTAGAAATTTTGGAACACTTGTGTCAGAAAAGATAAGATAATCTTTAGAAAGTAACCTTTTTCTGTGGGTTTAAACCAATACCCTGGAAAAATAACTCCTTTCAATGATATAATAGGTTGACATTAACTCCCCATATGCAAGCGCTCTCTATTATTTACTAAAAGGTAACATGTTTTAAAAACTCTACTACCTTTTACCTGTGATGACAAAATAAACAGGAATCCAGAATATTCATGTGCTGAACAGATTTTAACATTCCTTAAAGCTTTGAGCAAGTATTAATCCATGCAGGGACTTTTCATGTACAACTCAGCTCGATAGGATGAATCAATCAAAACACAACACCTGCTGCTCAGTAAGCTGGACTGGCTTCTTTCTATCATGTGGACAGTACAGTGTTCACTTGACAAGGAATTGAGATCCATGCAACTAGTTTAAGAAAAGGGTTGTTGGTGGGATTTTGTTTGTTTGTTTATTTAAAAGATTTACCGTCTTCATCTCATAGAAATCAAGAACTGAAACTAGTACAGCCAGACTTCATGGGGAACATAATAGGATATCAGGTCTTTTTTCTGTCTCTCTTGGGGTCCACATGGTTGCCTCCCTAACACTTTCCTTAATTTCTTTCTGTTCTTTACAGAGGGAAAAGCGATTCCTAAAAATTTAAGTATGATGCAATTTTCCAGTAACCCTCTACTGGCTTCCTATCTCTGTATGTAAAAGCCAAAGTCCTTACACAGGTTCATAAGCCCTATACGATCATTTCACTCAGCCCAGCCACATTTTCCACCTTGCTCTTTCTTCAACTTAAGAAGAACATACATATCTCAGGACACTTGAAGCTGCTATGCATTCTGCCCGGAACATCCTTCCACAAATATTAGCTGGCACCTTCACTGTATTTATGTTTCTGTTCAAAGGACACATAGTCATGTAGGCATTCTTGACCATGCTATCCCAAGTAGTAATTCCCTCATTATTCTTGAACTACATAACTTGTTTATTCCTACAGTTTATCTACCTGATAACATATAATTTATTAACTTGTGCTAATCTACCACCTCCTACAACAATAAGTTTTATCACAACAGGGACTTTAATTCATTGTGGTGTCATTGCCACCCAAAGCAGTGCCCAGTACATAATAGGAACTACATATGAATGTTTTGGAGGTTGAATTAAATGAATGACTATTACTTCTATCTCTACTTCCTTTTGCATCTCTATCTTTTTTTTTTTTTTTCTGCTAAGTAGTTCTTTTTTATATTAGCTAGCAGTCAGTTCAGTTATTTCATGACCTTTAATTTACAATGTTCTCTAGCAACTGATAACTTTTTTCTGTTAGTTCAAATTCCTGAAAATCTAACTGGACAGGTTAATTTTTTTTCAGTAAGGCCACACAGACCACAAATTTCTGGACAATCTCTGGTTGTACTATTTTCAGTCAGATATATACACTTATCTAATAAAGTTGAGCCACCTCAGAACATGGCTGCTAAGGCATGAGGGCCTGTGGGAAGACATCCAGGCAACATAAATATGTCTAACACATAAAACTGTTGCAGCTTCGTCTGCACCAATGTTCTTCACTGTCCCAAGTCCTACTCATAAGTCTGACATAATTCCTCAATTCCCTCCATCGATCTTTTACTTCCATGTTTCTTCTTCATCAGATGACTCCTCCAGGCTTCTTGTTGTTCTTGTTATACTTCTTTCATCACAGATATAACTATGCATTTATAGTTCTCCTATGATAAATAAATTCATATCTCTGCCTTGACCCTAAAGACAACAAAATGACCCCATATTGTCACTTCCCCAAGTCTATCCCAATTAACTTTGGAATGGTAAGCAAGAAATATCATGTGCCTTTACATAGATCCTGTTGTGGACACACCCTAAGGTGACCCCCCAAAGGATCATGCCCTTGCCTAATCCCCTGTTGTTTTGTGTGGATGGAACCTGGTACTTCCTTCTACTCAATGTAATATGGCAAAAGGGAAATAATTATACAGAAGTAATTTAACTCCCTAATCAGATGATTCTGAGTTAACCAAAAGAGAGGCTGTTTGGGGTGGTCCTGGCTTAATCAGGTGAAATTCCTTAAAAGAGAGATTGGTAACCTCCTGAAAATGAAGACACATTTTCCTGATATCCTTGAAGAAGCAAGCAACCATGGGTTCTACAACCGTATGGAAATAAATACTTCAACAACCTAACTAAATTTGGAAATAAATTATTCCGTCAAGCCTCCGGATAAGAATGCAGCCCAACTGGCCTCTTGATCACAGTCTCATAAGACATTGAGCAGAAGACTCAGCCATGTCTGAACTGCTGACCTGCAGAAACCACGATTTAATAAATATATTTTGTTTTAGTCCACTAAATTTTTGGTAATTTGTTATACAGTAATAGAAATCTAATACAATCCTCATTCTAGTTTATTGAAAGAGACAAATATTAAGAGCCCCCTATTATTTTATTTCTTTAGACCTCATGGTGTGACTTTGTCTTAAACTTTTTCTTTTCTTGAGTTACACATATTAAATTATGGAAACTGAAATAATATCCTTTACTTCCTTAGTATCTTTCTATTTGGTGATTTACTCCTTCACTATATTTTCCCTGTTCTCAGTGTTTTGAGACTAAGTGTAGACCTTTCAGAAAACAATACGTGACCATAATACTTTTCTTCCTCCCTTAACCACATAATCATCTCTTCTGCCTGCAGCATCAGCTCCTATCATTTTCAGCTCTTGGTTCTGACAAGTATAGCCCCAGTGTCTTTGACTATGAAATTCATATGTTCACTCCTCTCATTAATGTCTCACTTTTTTCTGCTTATACATGTAAATATTTAATTTACTTAATTTTTTCAATTAAGTTATTCTTAATTTTTTAAATATTTACTTAAACAATGATTAATATTTACTTGATATTTTGTAAAAAATGGGAATATTTACTTAAACAATGATTTTGTAAGGTCAAGATGTTTATGTGTGAAAATTTATCCCTGATTTATCTACATGTTACATCTGAATGTTCATGTAAATTTTATTTGGTTAGACACATCTATATGTGATCACTGTATATTTGTTTATTATTTATATGTTTCCAAGTGCTATTTATTCTGCTTACTATCTTGAACTATACATTTGACGTCTGGACTTTCTAAGAAGTCTATAACTATCCTTCAGCATAGAAGTCATGTAATTTAGGAGTCAGTTATTTAACAAATAGTTTTCAAGTTCCACAGTACTAAAAGCCAAAGGTATGGAGACATGAAGAATTAACATTCCTTTTAATCTCATCTAAAAACAGAACACCTGTTTCCAGACCTTTAACAAACTCACAAAAAAATTACAGTATAAATATTTGGTATATACTGTCTGTATTTAAAATAAAAATTTTACTTTTCTTCAGAATATGTCTAGTGGTATGCACTTGAAAAAACTGTATGTTCATTTATTATACAAATGGGAATAAACACTTGAGATGAAATACTGATGAAGGAAACTTCTTCTATGTTTATTCTGCCAGACATTCTCAAAAACTGATTTGAGAACGAAGTGATTAAGAATTTCTGTTTCCCAAGGGGACCTCACAGAGTACATAATCAATCTCTGGTTCACATTTCCCTGAAAAAATAAATAAATAAATAGAAAGCACTCTATATAAGATCCTGATTAAATAATTTTAAAGTGAATTTTTTTATTTTTAAGAAGTGAAATTCAAAATCATGATGCAGTGATAGAAGTCGGAATCAGGGCAGGGGTGGGGTTCACTCACCTGCAGGGAATGAAGAAATATTTAATGATTATATTTCTAAATGCATACCGCGGTAGACAAGCCATAAAATGTTCTATTCAGTTAATTAAGCTTATATCTCATCCAGGTATACCAAATTATTCTCTTTAAGTGAAAGAAGCTTACGGAGATTAATAGTGGGAAATTAATTGAAATAGCTTTTTTTTTGGAATATTAAAGTCATATGAACACCTGATCACATGAAGTATAGCTGAAACTGCTTTTCCTTGTTATCATACTGAAGTCAGTGTAATGCATTGATAAGAAGCAGACTAAACATTTCCAGACGTAAAGTTCATAATTTTTCAAAGTAGCAGAGCATGTTTAACACACTTGGATTGCGTTAGTTCAGAGGGATAGATTTCTCTTTTGGAAAGCTGCCTTTGAGTTAAATACACAAATCCCGAAACTTCTGAAAGCAGTCAGTGTTAATTATCTTCCTTTGAGATGAATCACCGACAAGCAGATAATTTGCCATCTCGTGGTGTTTGTACATACGTGAAATCTATTTTTTTATTTTATTTTATTGTGAAGTATGAAAGACAAAGAATATTCATAGGCAATAGAATGAGATTTTCCTGCAATGTTCTCTTTTTTTTTAATCCACAGGAATGTGTAAATAAAACCGTTTGATTATTTAACAAGAGAAAAAAACATTTGGTTATTTAACAGAATTTTCTGACCTCCCTGTTCCACCCAGTTGTTATAAACTTGCTGCAGCTGCTTCTTAACGCCTCCAGATGGCGCGCTGGTGCCCGTTCTCGCCTCCCAGCGACCAGCCAGTTGCCAGCTGCTGGGGAGAATGAGCCTGGAGCCGCAGGGCTTAATCCCGCGCGGCTCCGAGATGGGTTTCTGGACTCGCGAAGCAGCTGCAACAAGGCATCACTCACTGTACAAGTATTTTCATTTCTGAGAGCAAAAGGAAGAACTTAAGCGGGCGGCACTTGGAATGTAAATTGCTTTGTAGTATTTAAAGGCAGAATGGATCCTGGGCAACCGAACTGGTACGTGCAACAGAAACTACTCAATGGAATTGTTCTGGGTAGGACTGGTCTGATCGTCCTTTGTGTACCAAACGTTGTGTGTCCTGGATTGCGCCTATGTGTATACACCCATTTCATTTTCACCAGGATCATGGGGACTTGGGAGTCATAATCTTTCATTTTTCCAAAATGATATAATAAAAGCTTTACAGAACATTGTTTATAAATAGAAATGTGACCCGAGTCTTTAGAAACACATGATAATGGTATAAAAATACTTTTCTTTTATGTTTCTTTTTTAGAGAAAAAGAAAGTAAACGTAACCAGTATCACTGTGCAGTGTTACTGGATATGACTTTAAAGACAATGGCAAAAAATGTTTGACTGCTGTGGAGTAGACTTTTACCTGTAGGTGTAGACTTAAACACACCTGTAATATATCAGTGTTTTCAAATCTGTGTGCCAGAAAAAAACATTGTGTAGCTATGAAAACACTAGTTATGAAAAAATGCATGTCATGAATGTGTACATTTTGTATGGTCTAATACGTTTTGTGAATGTATGTTGTGTATACACACACAATAACATGTACATGTGACCTAGATGCAGAATTATTATCGTATGATTACAAATAGGAATGTGCTGAACATAAATTAATTTCTGAACCTTCATACACCGTATGTCTGTCTGGATAACTTAGTATGCAGATTATCTATTGCCACAATATTAAGTCTGAATTAAAAAGAATATTTTGTTTTCACTGTTACACTTTAAATTTGTTGAATTCTATTCAGTTGTGCATTGAGTTTTCTATGCTTTTAAATTCTGAGGTAAGGTTGGTTTTTATATTTTGAACATAAATTATTGGCTGAGATGATTATGTGGAGATAGGATGCATAGACATGTAAACATAGGTTCCCTAAAGTTCAGGTTATATGTGGAATTCACAAGAGTTAAGAGTTTTGAAAACTCGAGAAGTCTGGCCAAGAGTTTATATTAGAAACAAGAAAATTGAAAGATTCAGAACTAAGTTGGACATTATCAAGGCGGAGGGTTTATATTTAGTAATATTACTCTAAGATTAATGCTAGACTACTTATAAACTTGTATAGATTCCCTTGAACAGATATTGTTCATGAACCAGTGGCTGGATTTTATCTTCTATCATTGCACATAAGCAAATATAACACGATTCAATACAAGAAATATGACTTGTAAGTGAACTAGGTAAGGTAGCATGCTAAATAAAGCCTAATATACTGAAGAAAGTTAGAAACTATAGAGTCCCTGCCCTTAAAGAGTTGTCATTCAAATGACTAGGTTAGGCATGTTCATGAATATGAGTACACAGTAAAAGACAAAATAAATGCTATTAAAGGGAGACACGCACAGGTGTGTAGCATTTAAATTGAGGGAGAGATCTAACTTAGGGGCATTAGTAAGGCTCTCAGATTGGAGAGCCCCCTTCTAAAGAGATGGATTAAAAGAACAATTTTTGTAGATGTGAAGAGGTTCTGGGCAAGAGATGTATTTGAGTCAGACACGTGGTTTGGGTTGGCTATGGCCTTCTTTGTTGGTCTCAGAAGTAAGGAGTAAGAGATAGATAATATTATACAAATAAGCTGTGTAATATTGAAGATGATCTTGAACATGGGGCTGAAATTTGTGAATTTCATCATCAGTTCATTCCCAGTGCCATTAACAATGTAGGCATTCAGTATTCTGAAAACATTGAATGTTCTGCATAATAGCAAGAGCCAGCACAAAGTTTTAGGATATTTGTATGGTTTATGTATTGCATGTCTACCATATTAGAATGTAAGTGTCAAGACATAGCACTCTTTTTCAATATTATATCCTCAGAGCCTAGAAAGTACTTGAAAAAAATATTTATCTACTGAATGAATTAATGACTAGTAAAATTGGAATACAGTCAGGGTTCTGTATCATTCACATTTAGTTTTCCTGATGGTCTTAAGTTACTAAAATCCTCAGAATTTACCAAGTCTTTGAAGCTATTGTATCAGCTGATTCCACTTATGGCTCAGGTACTTCTAAGCAAGTTTCCTGGAATTCCACCATTGGTATTTAATCTTACTCTATTTTTAACCTCTTTTATGAATAGTCTTGCCTTTACATTTTTAAAACGGTTATTAAGGTAATTATAAACTGTGTGATTATTCAGGCAGAATTAAACAGTTCCTCTTCATATCCCTATAGTAGACATAGTGAGTATATAACACACGTGAAACAAATACATTCAGGAAAACAGTTGAGGGTTTGAAGAATGTCTTTACTCCCTGTAACATATGTTTACCTCCTTATTAAAACGTTTCTAATATTTGGTTCTCTGCAACTTGATTTAGGCGAAACTCTCTAGAGCCTCTTTATAATTTTGTATATGCAGAGTGATCATTTGGGAAATCCTTAGCTATTTGCTTACATAGTATTTGGGGACACTGTGATAGTTTCTAGGGGTCACAGCCCCTGTCCCCCCAACAGCAGTGGTCTTCTTTTTTTGTTCCTGTGTGCTGATATCTATACTTTTTGTGGACAATGACGCGAATATGTGGAGAAACTAGTGAAGAAAAAAGTTTTTGTCATTTGAAAGGGTGATACTGGGTGAAAAGATACAATTATTTTAACGGAATTTATAAATGTGATTTGCCCAACTAAATTATAAATGAATGCATAATGACTTGCAAATAGAAGGGCCGAATAAACAATGTCACTGAATCAACAACTTCAAAAATAACCCCCTGGAGTTTCCCCTGATCCTCAAGAGAGAGCTTTCCACTGTGATAACGATTTATATATCTTAATTTACTTGTACATCACTCATCTAAAAATACACTAAAGTGGAATTTCTCACTTTAAAAATATATGTCGATGGGGTTTATGTGTCAGTTCAACTGAGGATGCAAGCTTTTAGTTTCAGCTTGAGCTAATCTGTGCGAAGTCAGGCTTTTTCTCCCAACAGTGTCAATAAGACAAATTTCCACACTAGCCTGGTCTCCATCCTGCTGGGACTTGCTGGTAATGCTTTATTTTTATCCCTGTGAGAGGAGGTAGTATGGCATGGTGGCTGGCCCAAGACTTTCACCTTATTCAAAACCCTAGTGTATGACTTGACCTGGAGATTAATCTTTCCCTAATAGATTAATTTATTAGGGAAAGTATACCTTGTCTAAATACTGCTGGACATTCAGTTTTGGAGAAATATACTGCAGTGTGTACTGCAGGTTTTCCCCCCTAGTGGTTGACTTAAGGCTGTTGTATTAAAACAATAGAAATAGACTTCGTATATGGAGCTGGCTTGGTCAATATTTTCTAACTTATGTTTTCAAAAACTTATTTCAGAAGAAATGATTATTTCTTCTGAATGATCACTGTTAAATGATCATTTTGAAAGATACAAATACAATACCCTGAACAACATGCTTTTGTGTCTTCTTTGGAAGGCTGGACATACAAAATTACACAAATACAAAATATATACAATTAATGGAAGTGTTTCTGCTACTAGATTCATACTGTACTCCTTTTTCTGGGTGTAGTGGAAAGATCTCCCTCTGTGTATTCTAATGTCACTATTTTTTATCAGCGGTGACACTGAGTCAGTTTAACATGATTTTTCTTTAGCCTGTGTGACCATACTGTAAACTCCTTAAAGGCAGGAAACAAATCCCATGCTTTCTTTGAATCTCTGTATTATACTAAATATACTGCCAGCCACAAAGCACTTAAGTTTATATATATATATATTTAAGTAGGGTCTCACTCTGTCACCCAGGCTAGAGTGCAGTGGCACAATCATGGCTCACTGCAACCTCAACCTCCTGGACTCAGGTGATCCTCCCACCTTAGCCTCCAGAGTAGCTGGGACTGCAGGCGTACACCAACATGCAGCTAATTTTTGTAATTTTTGTAGAAATAGGATTTTTCTATGTTGTCCAGATTGGTCTAGAACTCCTGGGCTCAAGCAATCTGCCTGTCTCAGCCTCTCAAAGTGCTGGGATTAGAGGTGTGAGCTCCCTCCTGGACCCTGCCATATTTTTTTTGTTTGTTTGTTTGACAATTGAGTAAAGATTAAATTATAATTTTTTCACTCTAATTAAAATAGTAGATATAGTCATATAATAGCGACTTCTAAGAGACAAAATGGAAATCTTTCTAGTGGTTCTATATACCAAGAATGTTATACATGACACATCACAGCAGAAAGAGAAAGCTCCTTCTCCTTAATTAGCTGGTAGAAATGAAACATCTTTTAAAAAATATTATTTGAAATGTGGAGATATCTATAAAGACACAAAACTTGCCTTTACTTGGTAGAGCTATTTACATCTGAAATAGCTATCTTCTAGCATACCTGTGTCTCTAGGGTGTTGTGTAACTGCAGGTGGAATGTTCCAAAGTTAGAACTACTAAAAGAACAAATCAGAAGAGTTCCTAGCAGTAAGAATTAACCTTAAGGAAGCTTAGACACATTTATATGCTTTAGAGCTGTTCCTGGGGAAAAAAAATCATGCATTTTTTATAATGAGCATATTTATAAGCATACCCCCACCTGCCACCAAGATGTATAAAAGTGAGTTAGTAGCTGCAAACTGCTATTTTAGCAAGTGCTAGAGGAAAATAACAAAGGATCTGTGGTTGTATTGTTAACAGGAGTGAAGAAGCTTCTCTTGTGTCTCTGGACCAAAGGCTAACAGAAGAGCTTTTGGTTACTAAGATGTATTCTTTCCTGGTCTCAGGCTCATTAACGATGGAAGTAGGAGGGAGAGCATATAAAGCGGCAGCTGCAGCTGTGGGCACTCAGATCATTTGTCACCTGGCATGAAGTTAGTGTTGGCAGCTCTGGAGCTCCAGCACAGAACACCAGGGATCAAATGCCAACTGATTGTTGTTCCTCACCAGCTTGCTGGCTAACTCCTACTCATTCTTCAGATCTCTGCTGAAGTGTTGCTTCATCCAGATAGCTTTGCCTGACCTCTCTAGAACACATTTAGCACCTTTCTCTTCACTGTTATGGCCTCATAATCTCATCCTTACCATCACACTTACTGCTTGAAGACCTGCCTACCCTCCTCACTAGGCTCAAGAAAAGCAAGAGCTGAGTCTTTTCCAACATTGTTCAGTGTCTATCTTGCATGCAGTAGGTGTGTAAATATTGATGAGTAGTATCTGTTGCATGACGGCTTTATGACTATGTATAGGCTGTATGGGCTTGGATATCAATAAAGGAGGTATTTGACTGAGTGCCATGTGTGAGCTGAAAGTAAATAAACTCTCAGTCCTCATGTCCTCATCTACTATCTGTGACAATTGTATACCTGTCTTTTAAAAGTAGTTGTTGTCTTGGATAACAGACCTGAAAAATGTACCCTTGAACTTTAAATGAAAGATTTTAAAATAATAAATAAACGTTTAAAATGTAGTTGTTACAGTTAAATAATATTTTAATGTTTTTGTAGTAGTGCTATGAGGATTTATTTATGGGCTTTCTGCATATTAACTGAGTTGATCCTCAAAAAGACAAACATCAGGTAGGTACTATTAGCACAATGCTTTATGTAAGAAATAGAGGCATGGCAAGTTTAGCTTCCTTGCCCAAGGTCACAGAGAGAAGAATAAGAAAAGCGAAAGGCCTTGTAGAGTGACTAGGCTGGAGTAGATATTTGCTAAATGCTGGAATTGGGACTATTGCAATTTTACTTAGAGAAGGCTGATTCTTGTGTAAATGGGAAATTACACCAAACAGTTTGTTCTCTGGTTTCAGAGCCTTCTGTTGCAGATATTTTATTTGTAGAATTCCCATGGAAGCCCAATATGGTTAGAGAAGAACTTCTAATGTGTGCAGTCAGAGAGAACCCTTATCTTTATTGAGCACTATATGGTGTGGAGCATGTTAGAATCTAAAGAAACCTTTGTAACAAATATTATGGATTTCAAGATAAAAAAGAAGTAAATGATATCATGGCCTATTTTAATAGCTTGCAGCATTCCTTATTTATTTTGTTTTATTTATAAATTATATTTATTTTGTAGTGTTTACTTTTTCTCACTGTAATATGCTTTTTGTTGAAAATATGTAATACAAACAGCAAATAAGGAAGTAAAAATTATCCATAATTATTCAACTAAGAGATAGCTACTATTAACATCTTGGCATTTTTTTTTTTTCTATTTTTTGACAAAATTACATGCACATCTGCTTATATATACACATTCATGTGTACACACATTTTAATATGAAATTAGGTTATATATATCTTCTATGTCCTATTTTGTACCTATTATTTTATCATGCTCTTTAAAAATTATAATTGTCAGTACCTGCATAACATTATCATATATGACTGTATCATAATTTTATTTAGTAGTTTTACTTCTGTTTAATATTCTCCTAATTTTGAAAATTGGTTTATTCTTTTCAATTTTCACTTATTTGAACAGCTTACTATGGTGCTTTACATGACAGATGTACCTTCTAAATAATCATATTTAGATGATGATGTAACAACTAATAATATTTTCGAAGGGGGTAATGCACTTCTATTCAGAGCTAAACAGGCCCCAAAAAATTTTTAAGACAGAATTAATATTTAATGAAATAGCAAGAAATAAATTGGAATGGCAAATGGAAGTGGAATAATGTTTTTTGAGAGACCATGGTATGCTATCACCTATGAAGGTCAGCGTTATAATTACCATTTTACTACGACTGACTGAGGCTCAAAGGCAATGAATGACAAAATCAGGTTGTTTTAGTGGCTCTGCCAGGATTCAAATAAAAGTCTCACTCCTCAGCACTTTATTTTCTTCATTCCACCATGCAGTCCACACAGTGTGCTGGCAGTGCTCATAGCTCCACATGACACTTAATTTATTTGAGCCTCAGTTTCCTCATGTGTAAAATAGAAACTGTAATACTCATCGTGTAGGATTTTGTGATGGTTAAGTTGAATAATATATGGAGATCGAGATCCAAAAGAATTTATCCTAGGGCTCAATGTTAGCATCGAGGCTCATAGGTATTTCATAAAGTATATCCTGAAAGTGACAGAATTTGATAATCTCGGTGGAATTGAAGGACTCGCAGAAGGCTCATTAACAACCCAAATTTCCAGACATGAATCTAGATTTACATCCAGAATCTGAAGTAGGTCACTGCCTTTGTTTTTAACAAATTCCTTTGGTAATTTTGATAATATTTTAAATGGCAACCACAGATATAGGCAACTAGAAAAATGATGCTGAAGGGAGGATGAAAAGTTTAAGATGAGACATGACACTTTGGCAGTCACTGGTTCAAAGTAGATGGAGCTTCCTGTGGCATCATATGGCTGGAAACTGTGAGGATGTGAAAACAACTCAGGGTCTGAAGACTTCATTTTCTCAGGTAATTTGAAATATGAAACACATTCAAGGCACTTGAAATTAAAAGCAAAAATAATACTAAGTTGACTGAACAGAAATGGCAGGCGACAATGTTTTGCCAAAGTAGGATGTGCTTAAAGTGGGTTGATTATGAAGGTAAATGCACTGGATGTGTGATGCTTGTGGATCCTAATCACGTATACAGTACTTAAACTATGAAACCTGACCTGAATTTTCTGTTTGACTGTTTTATTTTTAAGGAGAATATCTTAGAATTATTTCTTCCCTTCTCTGTAATTCCATAGAATTTTTTCTAGCCTTTTATACTGAATAGCAGTTGATAAAATTGATTTTTCCTATGACAAAAGGAGCTTGCAGAGAATAAGAGTCCTAATTCATTCAAGAATGATGCTCAAAAGCAACTTTTCAGTGAATTTTTCAACCCGTATTTTAATTATTTTAAATAGTTGACAGGAACATCTTGTAACTTTAAGAAAGTTCTCTATGGGAGACATGCACTATATTATTTAATTAAAATTACACCAAAGATTTTAGAACATTTGCTTTTGTTATATTGTGGTATTTGATGTGAATTCCTAAAGAGTGTACTAAAGAAAACATCTCTAATATCTGAGACCAATGTTCTCTAAAACTGTGTTTTTGTCAGGAATTAGTAAGCTGCATGACATTAATATTGTTAAAATTATAATTGATGGTATTAAATTTCCTGGTGTACCTTCTGCTACAGAAATATTTTGAGTTGTGCCAACTAATTTTCTGGGCCTGTTACTGCATAATAAACATAGTGGAGACTATATATTTTGCCTTGCATTTGCTGGTTAAATCTAACCTTGAAGTCCTCTATAGTTGTATTTTTGTATTGGTCCTTAACACATAATCTTACAATCTTAGGGGGCTAAAGGGAGCTTGAAAAGTGATTTTCAGGAAGAAAGGCGAATCTCTACAATTTCAAAGCACTTTCAAAAAAGCCATGTCACAACTTCTCTTGCTAACCTATCCTCGTGTCAGTTACCCACATTGTGAGATTCTTTATGAAACCCTTCCCTGAATACTTCTGTTGCTGTATAAGCCCACATCTTCACGCTTGATCTTAGTGCAAACAGAAAAGTGGTCCACTGACCTTTTAATACATGTCATTTAGATATTAGGAGATTGTTACTGAAATCTCTCCCTCAATAAATACTGCAGACACATTATGCACCTAGTCCATGCTCTTTTGATGAGTTCCTTCTGCAGGGCAGAGCGCTGTGTACTTCACATGCAGGGAGCTACAAGAGGGGCTTTTGTAGGCCTCCTTGCCTTCTTTCTTCTAGTTTTTAAAATCATTTTCCCTGTTTTTGTAATTTATCTAAATTGGCTATTCTTTTTTAATTCTCTGCTTGACTTTTTCCACTGGCCTTTTCACCTTATACACTTGACCATTCACACTCAGAAACAACCAAAAAAAAAAAAAAAAAAAAAAAAAAATTGGCAGTTGAATCCTGAAGAAGGATTGAAGGTATACACCTTACAGTATAATTTTGTATGTACATGATTTTATGTATACATTTCAGACACCTACCATCATTGTCCTGTAGGCATGTACTATTCAAGCGCAAAGTTTTGTACCAAATATTAAACGGATTTATCAATAATGCAAAACAGTAAACCTTGTCCTATATTGAAGAGTAACAATTATATTACCACCCACTTATTGTGTATTGAATCCTGATCATCCTGATGACAGGTAATACTATGAATATACTAGCATTAAATAGAAAAATTGTCTGACTAAATGATCACCATTTTACCTTATTTCTGAGTCATTACTTTTTGTTAAGGACCTCTTCTATCCTTTTAGTTTAGAAATGCAAACTGATGTTTCTTCCTTTAATTTATACTTCAGTAACTTAACCATCATTTTGCACCATCTAGTTAGTGAGTTTTCCATGTTTTTTTCTCTCATTCTTCTGATTTTGTAAGTCATCTTCTGTTCCGGTATATTTATGGATTTTTAAGATGGTAAGTTTGCTGGAGTCTCATTGATTGCTACTTTCTATACAGAATCTTTTAGTCAGTGTCAAAGGGAGATTATTATGTGAGTATCTCACATACAGGAAATTAGATTCACTACAGAGCAGCTATGGTGGGTTTCCAATATTAGATGAGATTAAGTTAGATTCGCTGTAAACTTTTTTATGAACTGTTTTCAAATCTGTACTCATTTATTCACCACGAGTGCAAATCATTATGATAAATTATTCTGAAATACATTTATAGTTTTATACATCAATTTGAGAAACTTTTAATATTTACTGTTACATTTTCAGATAAATAATTTTCTGCTTTGCACATATATTTTTAAATTGTTTCAATCTTTCATGTTGAAATGTTTCTGGAAGATAAAAGTGGAGAATCCCCTTAGATTTTGTTTGTCAGTACTGCAATATTGGGCACGTTATATATGGCTAAACAGATTATATATTGAGTTTGTGAGACTTAAAAAAAAATTCACCCATAAGAAAAGGATGCTGTCTGTCTGATTTGATTATCTACATAACATTGGGGAGAGTAATAAAAATCTATATTTGTATAACTATTAGGCTAGAGATCAGAAAATGAAGCTGTGCAAATCAGTGGGCTGTATTTTTAACTTTCATTTACCACTGATAAGCATACTGCAGAGCTTGAGAAATTACTCTGCTTAATTTTTCCTAAAACAATACTTAAGTAGATCAATTACTGATTTGGATTTTATAATAAAAAGAACTGTTAAGGAGAAATTTTTTTGTTTGGCAGGTTGGAAACGAAATGTTCCAAACTTCTGTTGTGCAACAGTTTCTTAGGCTCTGGTTAGAAATTAGATTATGTCAAAACTAGTTAATTACAAAGATAAGTGTGAAATGCAGGAGATTGATGAAAACAAAATAATTTCAGCCAAAGTTCAGGAATTTTTTTTATTAATTCAATGATAACACAGACATCTTAACTGATGCCTGGGCTCCATTTCATTTACTTACTACTCCAAATGTCAGCAATGCAGCAATGTATGCATTCAGGTTGGCTTTCAGATATTAACTCTAAATCATATTCATCAATCATACTCTTGAAGCCAACATAAAGCCCTTTATAGCAGAAGGGTCTTTATTCCCCCTTTTCTCCAATTTTTATTATGTTCTTATGTGTTTATTTCTATCAATATCCTCCCTTATTTTCATAGTTTTCATATTCTACCCCACACCTGGACTAAGTTGGAGTAAAGAGATCTCTGAGTTAAGAATGTCAGTGAGATCAGAACACTATGAGAATAAGGTGGTGATAGTGGGATAGAGAAAGCAGCTGAAAGAGTTTATTTGTATTCGAAAATACATGCATCTGCACCTGCAAGAAGACTTTTGCCATCACAGTCAACTCTTTATTATTTAGAGAACTCTCTGCTTTGTGGAGATTTGGCTGGAACCCCAGACTTGCTTCCCTGGAACACCTAACTTTGTTTTTTTGCTGCCAACAGCATGGTCTCCTCAGGAAGGCTTCGGCTTAGACGTGGAGAGGAAGACTGAGTGCCTGTGTGTATGACTGACTATGAATCAATCCAAATTCCAAAGGCAAATTTAAAAGATTTGGGTGCATTATTTTGTGCACATGCCTCTTTTTCTACCTTATTAAAAGTAATTTCAATACTTGTATACTTTTAATATATCCAGTGCAGCGTGGTGCATGCTCAAATATGTTTCATGTGGTCTTTCTTAACTTCATACTTAACATTTAAACATCTGTATGTTTAATAATTTTACCCTGGCCTCAGGCATTAGTCAAATATTTGTTTCCTTTTCTGTGCTGTCATCAAAGGACTATTACATTTTTAATCTTCTCTGAAGAAGTTGTAACACTCCATTAAAAAATGGTAACAAACACAATGATACTCCCACTCCATCTTCTATGGCAATTCAAAGCTTGAACATTTATTCACTGGACAATGGAGGTTTGCCTACAGTTTCTGCATGGGATAATGGGACAATTGCTTTTTTGTTTTAAAAATATAATCCCAGCAACAATGTGAAAAATGAATTCGAAATAAAAATCTTATTGGTAGAAAATGTGGGACCAAACTGTCAGCGGCAGCAGTAATGAAAAGGGGGGTGTGGATTTAGGGATACATTTTAGAAGTAGATAAATACCATTTGGCATTAAAAGGTGAGGGAATGTGAGGATTTAAGGATAACTCTCAGATTTCTAACTCATGTAGTTGGCTACCTAATAGTGGCATTAGTCATAGTAGGTTATAGAAACTAAGCTTTATTGAAGGGATGCTTGGGATTTTAAGGGAGAAGCAGGAGAGTGGAGTGGAGATAATGTGTTTGGAGTTTACCATGCTGAGTTTGTTACCTGTTGGAGTTACATGTAGAGCAGGGTTTGTCAATCTTGGTCATATTGATACGTTGAGATGGATAATTCCTTTTTGGGGGTGAGGAGCTATTTTGTACATTTAGGATTCTTAGCAATGTTTATGGACTCTACTCACCAGATGTCAGTAGTACCTTTCTCAGTTGTGCCAACCAAAAAATATTTCCAGATTTTTCCAAGTCTTCCCTGAAGCAGGGACAAAATTGCACCCAACTGAGAACCACTGGCATAGAGACAACAAAGAAGATATTGATATGTTGTGTCTAGAATTTAGGAAACAGAGAAGACTTGAAATCAATATTAGACTCATCTGTAGTGACAAACCTAACCAATGTGAATATATGAGATTCTGCAGGGGAAGAATGTAGATGATTGTATGTTATCCAATTTTTTATTGAACAGGTCTGGAGACTAAAAATTCCTAAACACATGAGATAGACTGAGTCGGCTCATCTTATTTTTGAATACTTTCAAATGTTATATGTTATTAATGTTGTTATAAACTGTTACATATCAGTCAAATTGCTTGTATTGAGCCATAATTAATCTTTCCATAATAATAATTCTTTTGTCCTAATTTTGCTTTTGTGGAACACAAAACATGTCTATCAGGACAAATAAAAATCTTCCTAAATCCCTCCATATATTTTAATATTACTATTAAATTAAGTTTTAAAATTCAATATTCTTATGTCCTGACTAAATATCTTTAATATTTTCAACCTTCTTTTATATGTTATGCTTTGACACTTCTTGCATCATGAGTACATTCTATTGAACGGCAGTCATTTTATATATTCTTCTTAAGGTATGAAGAAGAGAAATGAACAAACTCAATATTTGACTTCTAGTTTAGAGGAAAACGAGCCGTCATCTTCTGGTTTGGTCATAGTATTTTTTGGTCATATTTATTATTGCGTTAGCTTCTGTGTCAGCCAGATTATGCTATTGTCTCTTATAGCTTGTGGTTTGTATTTTGCATGAACTTTCTGTTAACATTTCATGTCATATATTAGTGATTTTTTTAAAAAAAAACTCATTTCACATTTCATATCATATATTAGTGATTTTTTAAAAAACCAAAATGTGAAAATTTATATTCATCCTTTTAAAAGTTTACTCTTCTTTGGTTTAGCCAATCATTTCAACCTGCTTGATCCTTTTGGACTATGATTTCATCATGCAACATATTTGTTACTTCTACCAGTTTTATGCCATCTACACAGTTATCAGTCATATTTATCCAAATCATTAGTAAAAATGTGAGCAGGTCAGGTTCAGAGATAAAGGGATTATGCAGTGCTATGGATTTTCTCTTCGGCGCTTTCCCCAGATCCCTTTTACTTAACGATCTTTTTGTTTTCATAGAGTGCTATAGAAACAAGACTTAGGTGCATTATTTTCCACCTTTCCCAGATAAAAACCTTCAAATATAATCCTACCACAGGACATGGCAAGGTAAATTATATTTCATTTGTTGGATTCCATTTATAGGAAAAATGATTTTGTTAAGTGATAAAAATAATGTTAAGTGATAAAAGCAAGATACATATTTGAATATAAAATATGACATTACTATATGTAGTAGATGTAGATGTATATATAGATGTAGACCTAAATATAGATATTTAGAGAACACCAAAATCTTCAGTTTTAACACCAAAATGATAGTTTTCTTTAAAATGGTAATTATGGTTGATGTCTTTTTGTATCACATTTTGTGGTTTCAAAATGTTATGTAATGGATTTGTCATTTTAAATGCAGAAAATAAGAAAATATACTTCTATTACATAATTTTAAATCAACAAAATTTAAAACAGACTCTGCAAATAAACTCATGGATTCCTGATTACCAGTATTTGAGGAAAAGGCCTAACTGAACTTTAGTGACAAGATCAATCTTCCTAAAGAAGCCACAGGTTTTTAATATTTTCTAAGAAGAAGGAGAGTTGACGTTGCATCATATTTTTCCATCATCAACACCCTACCCTGACTGAAAAATCTCTTAAGAGATAACAGATGTGGGTGGATAGGCCAGAAAAAGCTGTCAGATGGAGAAATATACTTGTCTGTTTTTCTCAACAGCATTGTTATAAAGATCGTGTGAGATGGCTAAATGTGAAAATTGGTGGATAAAGTGGTTAACAGTACTATTCAAGGGTATCGATGAAAAGGAGTTTAAGTTATAATCACTATTTTAAAAGAGTATTGTGTTTTATTAATATATAATAGAATATTTGACTGGCCAGGCACAGTGGCTCAACACTTATAATCCTAGCACTTTGGGAGGCCGATGCAGGTGGATCACCTGAGGTCAGGAGTTCGAGACCAGCCTTGCCAAGATGGTGAAACCCCACCTCCACTAAAAATACAAAAATTAGCCTGCTGTGGTGTTGGGTGCCTGTAATCTGAGCTACAGGCTAGTCCCCCTCAGGGGGAACTGAGGCAGGAGAATCACTTGAACCCAGGAGGTGGGGGTTGCAGTGAGCCTAGGTTGTGCCATTGCACTACAGCCTGGGCGACAAGAGCAAGACTCCATCTCAAAAACAAAAAAAGGGAATGTTTGACTACTTTTCTGCAAAAGTCCCTTGAAGCCAAACACCATGTCTTTTTAAACTACATAGCTCCCAATGCCTCACACATAACCTCATGCCTATGAATAAATATCTTTGGAATGAGTAGAGAATGGATTACATTGCTGGCAATGTTTTCAAAATAATAGTGACTTTTTATTAACATAAGAGAAATTGAATAATAAATAGTGTCATAATAAATTAGCAAGTACTAATCCTGTTATCGTGCCAAATTGATATAAAAGATGATCCATCTCTATTATTAGTGACTGATAATAACATTTGAATTCCTCCTGTTTCTGTTTCCTAATTTTAGGTACTCTGAGATATCATGCTTGGCTCTATTGTCTCTTTATACTTTTATAATTTTGATTATATCCATGCATCTGCTCTCCAATATCTTCTCTGTGCTCATTACTTAAATAAATAGACTATTTCCAGTTCTTCATGTCTAACTGCTGAACATATTTTCTTGCTCTCTTCATATCTACTCAAATTTAAACTATATAAAACTTAACCTATTCCATTGCCCTTCCCTGATCACCCAAGTCCTGAAATGCATATACAACACATGCTACCTTCTTTTCTCTTAAGGGAAACTATGTTTCCCAGTCAGTCGTACTAGAATCCTTGTTCTTCGTGGTCCACTTTCCCCCTCATTTATCTCCATCAATAACAAAAAGTTTTCAAATCTTAATGCTTCCATCTCCAGTGATATCTCTAGAGTCTATATTTGTTATTTAATTCTGAGATCCCATAGTTCAGGCTTTCATAATCATTCATTTAACCATCGCAATTCTCTCTAGTAGCTATCAGATCAGGATAACTCTTGTGTGTGTTTGCCTCAGCTCAGAATTCTTTAATGACTACCACTTCAGCTACTAACTTAAGGTCCTATGAATATCATTTGAGAGGAATATATGTTGGAAAATGTTCACTTAGTTTTTCAAAATACTCTAAGCTTCAACCTCATATAGTGTGATTTCATAACTCTGGGGTCCTACCTAAAACAGGTGTTTGACTTTCTTTCCCATGTAATATTCTTTGAGTATTAAACCCACTGAAAGAAGGGAGCAGATGTTCACAAGAGGGAAGTTGGACTGGAATCTCAAACTCTTGGACACAACTAGTGTCCTCATGCTAGAATGAGACATCTACACCCACCAGTGTAGAATGAAAACCTAACTTGACTTCAACACCCAGGAAATGTGAGGTAATCCTTTGAATGGTGTGCAATGGCTACAAGTCTTGGCTCAGTTATCTACGGTCCTATTCAGGTTGTTTCTAAGGAGAGCCACTTGTATCTGCCTTTCCATTTATTTCACACTTTTCACTTCTCTCTCCTGATTTTCATCAAAAATAAATGTGGGCTGGGCACGGTGGCTCAAGCTTGTAATTCCAGCATTTCAGGAGGCCAAGGAAGGTGGATCACTTGAGGTCAGGAGTTTGAGACCAGCCTGGCAAACATGGTGAAACCCTGTCTCTACTAATAATATAAAAAATATAGCTGGATGTGGTGGTACGTGCTTGTAATGCCAGCTACTTGGGAGGCTGAGGCAAGAGAATTGCTTGAACCTGGGAGGCAGAGGTTGCAGTGACCCAAGATCATGCCACTGAACTACAGCCTGTGCGACAGAGAAAGACTCTGTCTCGAAAAATAAGAAAATATCATAAATAAATAAATAAGGAATCAAGTGAGATGAGATTAGAAATATCTGTGGAATAAGGAAGTCCTGAGTACTATGTAGAAAGAGAGAAAGGATGCTCTTTCTCACAGAAGTGTAGCAAGAACCGCTATCCAGAGAGAGCAGTGTGTTGGGTGGTTCCTTAGCAAGAAATATTAAGTTAGTGGCAAGTTGATTAGAGAGGAGGACTTAAGTTGGTATAAATTTGATGAAAAGGAATGCAAAGTTATGAAGATAGCTACAAAGTATCAGGATAGCAGAACAATAATTTTGCAATTGATCTAAAGACGTTAATTTAATGTTGCTTGTCACGTGTCACATTTAAAAGGGAAAAAAGAAGTTTCTTAATATGAAAGGGGTTTTTCCATTATTAAGTATGCCCCCAAGAAATACTGGCAAAACAAATGAAAAGTTGTGGATTTTTGTTTGTTTGTTTTTTAATGATGCCTGCAGACTTCAAAGTAGAATTTAGGGATTGATATTTCAATGCAAACGACTATCTTTAAAAGCCCAAAGTGCTAATACTATTCAATCATTTATCTATACATTTCTAATTTTTTAAAAGTAAGCTAAATCATACATTAAATATAAAAGCATATTTTCTTCTTTAGAAACAATAAGTGGAAAATTACCAAATATTTTTAAAATAATTTTGGAGATGAAAGAGAGATAATGCTAACCATTAGTTTATATTAAATCATTTCAAATGAAAAGATATTTATGATGTTTATCTGAAGCAGATATTCATGCAGTAGGTGATTTTGAGTATTCCATTTAAAAGTTGTCTTTGCCGGCAGGCACGGTGACTCATGCCTGTAATCCCAGCACTTTGGGAGACTGAGGCGGGCTGATCAGTTGAGGTCAGGAGTTTAAGACAAACTTGGCAAAGATGGTAAAATCCCGTCACTACTGAAAATACAAAAATTAGCTGGGTGTGGTGGCGCAACTGTAGTCCCAGCTACTCAGGAGGCTGAGGCAGGAGAATTGCTTGAACCTGGGAGGCAAAGGTTGGGGTGAGCTGAGATCATACCACTGCATTCCAGCCTGGACAGAAGAGCAAGACTCTGCTAAAAATAAATAAATAAATAAATAAAATTGTCTTTGGGACTATTCTAGGTTTGTGTTTCATTTAGTGGGAGAATCAGATTCGGAGAATCAGAGATTTTGCCTCTACTATATTGCTATCCTGTCTTGATTTTGTCTTTCTAGAGTTGCTCAGAGACTTGAAGTGCTCACCAGTATCTGGTATGCAGTTAGTTTTTTAAAAATGATTGTCCTTTTTCTACCCCATTCCTTTAATCCGCATTTTACTTCTCCACTCCTCAAGAACTAATCTCTTCAAAATTGAATGAAGAATGGTTTAGCAACAAGCCCTACAATGTATAATCTGCACATTTAAAGGCTATGTAGATTTAAATCTACTCCAACTAGTAGTCCACTTTTACTTAGAAAATGAGCTCTCACTCTCTCTCACATCATTTCTTCAATCCATGGTTTGAAACAAACAGGAGACTCCAGCCAGAATGCATAAGGAACAGTTCTTGTAATCTTGAAATGAAGTTCACACCCAAGGAACTCTGTGCTCTGCATGGGATTAAGGGTTGGAAGGAAATCTCAGTGACTCATTTGCCTTAGTTGTGTTAAAGCACACTTATGAAATTCACAATTCAAAATTAACCTGAAACAGAGAGGTGATTTCTTGATCATTTATTATTATTTTTCACTTTAAATCCCTGAAATGTTGACAGAAAATGCCAGAAGAGAATAAAACTTTTATAGTGGTGAACACATTAACTACCTTATTAGTTGATGAAGGGTTGAACCACAGTACATGGTAGGCAGTATAAAAAGATGTGTTGTATAGATGCCAGAGAGCCCCTTAGTAAGACTACCAGTCTGCTAACACATTGTTGAAAATAATACCAGACAACTTAAACTTCTCTTTTTCTTCCTCCTCCTCTTCCTCATCCCCCATTTCTTTTCCCCCTCCTCCTCCTATTCCTTCTTCTTCTCTTCTTTCTTTTCTCCTTCTTCTCCTTTCCTTCCAGTGTTCATTTTGATTAGGCATGAACAAAACCAGGAATTTTATCATTTATGTGATTATATGAAGACATTTCAAGCAGTATAGTCTAATTTTGTATATAAAGACATACTCCCACATGGGTTCAGTGAATGACAGTTGTGTTCCATTGTTAAATGATTTCTATTTCCTCGTGTTAAGTATTTCTCCTGAAGCCCTGTAATCAGTGAACACCATTCCTTTTTAATGCTTGAGTCTACTGTACTTTAAAAGGTTAAATTAAAAGGAAGAAATTTCTGCAATAACATCCCACATCCTTTATTCTGCTTGGTATTTCAACTTTAAAAATGAATTACAGCAATGACTTTCTGAGCAACATTGAAAGGATATGAAAAGGATATGAAAAATAGGTTTGAGCATTTCATTTTTTAGATTTGATTTATTTTTATTCTTTTTGTGCGTGTCTTTTGAATGATTTGTTTTACAGAGTCACTACTGCTTTAAATGATATGACAGAGCTTTACAGTGTCCTATTTTAACTGGACATCTAGATTTAATAGCGTACACACTGATTGTCAAAGTGAGGTCCCTGGACCTCATGAGTATCACCTGGGAACCTATTTGAAATGAAAATTTTCAGGCTCCACCCCCAGACACACCGAATCTGAACTCCTTGGGGGAGAAGTCCAGCAATCTTCTTTAATAAGCTCTCTTGGTGAATCTGATGCAGCTCAAATAAAATGACTAGTTTATTGCATTAGACACAGGGAATGGATATAAATTAATATGAAATTATATAAAGAGGGCTTTGATCAAAAATGACATAATTTTTTCTTCTAAATTTCTGTTATTTTAATTTGTTTTAGTCAATTTTCTCTCTGTCCATAGTTTCCTTTTGTTTCTCACGTTACTAATAGTATCCTAAGTTAGAAATTTTAACAATGAATCCTTTCTCCTGGGTTTTCTTTTGTTCTCTTCCTGAACTTACATTGTTTTCCAAAGTGATAAATTTGGGTTTGAATCTCTGTGATGCCACTAATTATGTGACTTGTGAAGTGGCTTGATCTTTCTGAGTCTTACTGTCTGTAAAATGGGAACAATATTATTTTGTAGATCTGTTATGAGAACTAAGTAATATAGCTTATGTAAAGTACTCAATGAAGTGCCTAACACATAGTAATGCCTGTGTTATTCTATTTGTCTGTCGATGATCTGCCTTTCTTGACATGTGGTAATATACGAAAGTAATTTCAGTCTGTTAATGTCAGATAAAAATATTAGTAGTAATTATCAATGTTATTGTCATAAAACAACATCTATAACAATAACATCTAGGGACAACATATTTTAATATTATTGAAACATATTCTTTTATGTTTATTTTCTAATGGTTTTGTGTTGTCTTAAAGGTATTATTAAATATCAAATGTTTACTTTGTTCAAGATTTTGCATCTACCTATAATGACAAATCGTTGGATTCCATGTTACCAATTCTTTCTTAGTTTCTTCTCTTAAGAAATCTTGGTCTCTTAACTATAGTATAGTGTTTTCATGTATCTTCATTTTTGACCTGTTGCCTCCATTTTCCTTCCTTTGACTCATTCTCTAGTTTTTTATATTATGCCTCAGTAATTACAGCACCTTTAGTTCAGCTAAAGTGGGCAAGTACATCACTGATGTTTAAAATTCAGAACAGTACAGAGAACTAGAAGATAATAAGTTGTTTTCACTTTAAAACTTTTCTGGTTGTACTATGGTTCTATGGAACAAAAGAAATTGCACTGTAGACAGCATTAAATTTCACCTATAGTTTTAAGTTAACTTTCCTAGATTGGCAACAAAATTAACATCTTGTTGAGAGACTTTCTGAAATGATAAAACAAGTGGGATAAATTCTCAAAAGACTACTACTGACAAAACATAATCCTTAGCTGATGAAAATGGTGGAAAAACAAATAATAATTCTAATTTAGAAAATTAACATACATGAAGGATATATATTTTTATCTCTTTTTCTTTACCAATATCTTCCTTCTGTCTTTAAACATAGATATGTGTCCTCTGCTTCATAAGTTTTTAACGTGGCTTTCTATTCCATTCTATTAAGTCTTTCTATCCCATTGCTTTATGTTCAGATGAATTGTTGCTTTCTTCCTTTTTTCCTTTGTTTTATTTCACAAATTATCATTTCTATCCCTTTTCTTTACTGACCACTGCTCTCCTGAGAGGGCAGCACCCTGAATAGGCAAGACTGACTTTCTTCATATATCACTTACCCTTAATGGTGCATTGGATTATAAACTGTTAGTGCAATAAGGGACTATAGAGACCATTTAGTTGAAGGCTTTATTTTACAAGTGAGGAACCCCAAGCCCATAGAAGGTACGCGACCTAATCAAGGCCACTTAATAAGTGGTAGAGATAAAGTCAGAACTCCTGTGTCCTGGCTTCTAATTCAGTGAAGTCATATGATTAAGTTATAACTTTGTACTTCTAAAGGTAGAGCTAAAGCAGGGTATCTTCTCTACATATGAATGGGGTTTCACTAATTACAGTAAAAAGTAACAGTTGCATACGTATTGTGTGCCATGTGCTTACTGAATGCTAAGTGTCTTGCATGGATAACCTCATGTAACTATTACAGAAATTCTGTGAGGTCAGAGATGTTATTATCTCCTATATATTTCCATTTTACATTTGGAGAAATTGAAGTAGATAATAAATAACTTGCCTAATATCACACAGAGTCATAGACTCACAGAGACCACAGAAACAACAAAAAGATGAAAAACATTCAGTATCCTATTAAAGATTGCCTTGGGTTGACAGGACATTGAGTCCTTGTGTATCTGGTTGGGGATGGCAAGTAATTGGAATCAAGAAAACAGCATTATCCTGATTAAATCTCATCAAGTAAATCAGTCTAGGCAAGGATAAGTTGTATCTCTTGTGTCCTCATGGACGTTTCTACTCTCCCATATAGCCTTATTATCTTAATTTTATTTATTTATTTATTTTTTGGTTTATATCAACCATAAGTTGGCTATTTATTATCTGACAGTTTCTTGGGTTAGGAGTTCAGTTGTGACTTAATTGGGTTCTCTGCTCAGGATCTCTCAAGGCTTCAGTCAAAAGATGTCAGCTGGGCTGCATTCTCATCTGGAGGCACAACTGACAACAAATCCTCCTCCAACAAGTAATTCTGTTAGAGGAATTTATTTTCTTGCCACAGTAGGTATGAGGTCCTTCAACTTCTTGCTGGATGTCAACTTGAGGCTACTGTCACCTCCTAGCCATATGGGCCTCCCAACATGATCTATTGATTCTTCTTGGCCAGCAAGGCTTTCAAGTTTTTAGAAAAAGCCTACTGGTAAGACAAAATGTTTATTTCTAATTTTTATGGTATATTGTCAATTTATAATGGTATATATTTAAGGGTTATAAAGTGATATTATAATTTATGAATGCAAAGCACAATAATTTAACCAAGCTAGTTCACATATCCACAATCTCAAATATTTAATATTTTTGTTATAACATTTAAAATTCATACTGTCAACATTTTTGAAAAGTGGAATACTTTGTTATTAACTATATCCTCATGCTGTGCAATAGATCTAAATAGAAGTATATTCCTTCCGCCTGAGATTTTGTACACTTTGACCATCATCTCCCTATTACTGCCTGCCTCAGCCACTGTAACACCATCCTACTCTCAGGTTTTATGAGTTTGTTTTTGATTCTACATATAAATGAGAACTTGCAGTATTTGTCTTTCTGTCCTGGCTTATTTTACTTAGCATAATGTTCTCCAATTCCATCATGTTGTTGCAAGAATTTCCTTCTTTTGTTGATAGAATTTCTTTCTTTTTAAAGGCTGAATGGTATTACACTGTGAATAAATACCATCTTTTCTTTATCCATCTGTTGATGGAGACTTAGGCTGACTCCATAAGTTGACTATTAAGAATAGTTTTGCAATAAACTGGGAATGCAAACACCTCTTTCACAAAATAATTTTAAATCTTTTAATTCAATATCAAGAAATGGGATTGCTGGATGATATGGTGAGTTTGGTATTAATTTTTGATGAATCCCCATCCAGTTTTCTATAATGGCTATACAAATTTGCATTCCCACCAAAAATCTGTAACAGTTCTCTTTTCTCAACATCCTTGTCAACACTTGCTATTTTCTGTCTTTTTTTGATAATAGCTGTTCTGACAGGTGTGAGATGGTATCTTATTTTGGTTTTAGTTTGCATTTGCCTAATGATCATCGATGTTGAGCATTTTTAAATACATCTATTGTCCATTTTTGTCTCTTCTTTTGAGAAATGTCTATTGAGATTCTTTGTCCATTTTTGGTATTTTTCTTTGTTTTGTTTTCTTGCTATTGAGTTGTTTGAACTTTTTACATATTTTGGATATTAACTTCTTATTCAATGGATCACAACTATTTTTCTCCCAATATGTAGGTTGTCTGTGTACACAGTTAATTGCTTCCTTTGCTGTGTAGCTTCTTGTTTTGAAGTGATTCCATTTGTCCATTTTTGCTTTCTTGCCTGTGATTTTGGGGCCAAATACAAAGAATTATTGTGTAGACCAAAGTTATGGAGCTTTTTATTCCATGTTTTCTTCTATTACTGTTACAATGTCTGTCCTTAAAATCAGAGATTTAATTCTTTAATCCATTATGAGTTGATTTTGTTTTAATGTGGTGTAAGATAAAGGTCCAATTTTATTGTTCTGTGTGTGGATACTAATTTTCCCAACGTTATTTATGTAAAAGACTATCTATTTCCTATAAACAAATACAGTAAAACTGCATGATACAAAATCAACAAACAAAAAATAGTAGCATTTCTGTACACTATCAACAAACTATCTGAAAAAAAAAATTAAGAAAACAATCCATCTGTAATAGGAACCAAAATACTCAGGAATAACTTTAAGCAAGAAAGTGAAATATCTGAAAACTGGAAACTATGAAATATTTTTACAAAGTTGAAGTGGACACAAATAAATGGAAAGATATTCTATGTTCATGGATTAGAAAAATTAATATTGTTAAAATATATATACTACCCAAAGTGCTCTACAGATTCAATGCAATCTCTATCAAAATTCCAGTGACAATTTTCACAGAATTGTACATTGGAACCCAGAATAGCCAAGTCAATCATGAGCAAAAAGAACAAAGGTGAAGGCATCACAGTTCCTGATTTCAAAAATTGGAACGCAGACTAACCAAGTCAATCATGAGAACAAAGAACAAATCTGAAGGTATCACACTACCCAATTTCAAACTATACACAGCTATAGCACAGAATGTAAAACTACAATAATTAACATATCATGTACATGGGCCAATGGGACAGAATAGAGAGCCTACAAATGAACCTGTGCATGTATGGCCAATTGATTTTTGACAAATGTGCCAAGACTACGCACTGACTTATTATGTTAAGAATACATAATTCATATCACTTTTACAGTGTGTGTCATTTTTCTGTTTAAAATAATATTGAGTATTACTGTACATAAGAATCTATTGTACAATGGGTAACAAAACAGAGAGTCACCATAACACTAAGAACAAGGGTAATAATCTAACCCCTATTGTTCTTCAAAGAAACCTGTATTATCTCCCCCGTGCCACTAGATTTTTACATTCCTCATAATCTAGTGCCACTACTTCAATTTATATCCCCATATTCCCCACCCATTACTTTTCAGCATAATCTTTTTATATTACATTTTGGAAAGTCATCCCAGTATAGCAAAACATAATCATTTCAACTTTTGTTTAATTAATTTATTGAGTCATTGATTTTACAGCCATTGAACATCTACTACAGATGAGAGGCTTAGCTGAAATAAGGAAATAAACTGAAGAAGACAGTTGTCTTTAGTTTTATCACAGGCTTAAAAAAATAAAAAGAGATAGAAACCTAAACATGAGTATTTAAAATTCTTATCATTGGTTTTATTAAATAGCATTACTGACCACCTGATTATACTTTAGGCATATATTTTGTAATTGTATAATAGTATTTTATGTTATTCTGTGTTTTGTTATGTACCAAGCACTGTTTTTCCTATATTAGTTCACCAAGTCCTGTGAGATAGGTGTTACTAGTTCCATTTTAAGAGAAAGCTGAGGCTCATGCAGGTAAACAATTTGTCTAAGGGCTGCCTAGCAGGTAAGTTTTAGAGATAGAATCAACAACAGCAATCCAGTACTAAAACCCATACATATTCTGTTTCATTATGATCCTTCTCTGGTATTACTGAGCCAAAGCTCAGATATCAATCAGTTCTTTCCAGAGGATTTGAAGATGATTTCATGGTGGAGGTCGTATATAAACAAGATCTGAAGGAGGCCATATGTAACAAGGTCTGAAAGTAAGGCCATGTATTTCAACCCAAGACAAATATAAAGCTATGAAATAGCATGATGTGACAGTTCATTGTTGAGTAACTATATATACATGTTGTGTAGTCTGTGCCACCTAAAGATTTTGGGCCCTACTCTGCTGTAGTTAATGGAAATAGAACAATGCACTTGGAGTTCACAAACATAAGTACAAAAAGGAGCTATTCTTCACATAATTTGAAATCATTCCTGTGCATATATTGCTTTATGCTGGAACTATAGGTTTCTGGAAAACAGGGTCTATACCTTTTATTTGTTTCATAAAGTTTAATATCACACAGTAAGGACTTCTTAAATAAATGAATAAGCTGGACAAGGGAACTGGGAAGTTGTTTGATCTACCTGTACACTGAATAACAAAATAATATTACTACTAATCATAAGTTTAAAATGCTAGTATGACTTCTGAAACTGATGATTCACTTCTTTGAAACATGCTAGTGAGGCCAGTAGTGGAGATTTGATCATGTCAGCTTTCTCTTCCTTTCATAGAAACAGACATTGGCCTAGACAATTTCTGTGCTTTTGAGAAGGACCCTGTGAGAGTATATGGATCAGATGCTGCAAATTCATCATTGCCAGTCTTAAAAGAAACTTAAAGTGCATGCTCTCCTGGCAGTGAGACAGAACATGTCAATTTTGCATTGGAAAATCAGCAAAATTTTTATAGTTGACCTCACTAATCATGTTACATATAAATCCAAATTGTGTTGCAAATTTATCATATTTTTCTCGGCATACCTTATAAAAAGTTTAACTTCAAAAATAAATACCAGAGCATATCCTTAAGGAGCTTTATTTTAAATCATCTTTCTGCTAGAAATAGGGCTGGTCTTCTACTTCTCACCTCAGTACACTAGGACTAATTCAGGGACCCGTTATTTATACAGTTATTTAAATAGAATATGAGAAACTTTAAATCAATGTGATCTCTCAGTTGTTTAGAAAGCAAAATAAAAAACTCAAACCAAAATACTAATCTAATGTCCCACATATCAAGGAAAGATTATAGATAAACACTGATATGTCACAAAAGCTTTGTAATAACATTAAAATTGAAGAGTAGAGAGTCATATTAATTTTCAAAAAGTTGCTGAGTGTAAAATTCAATCTTTTAAAATATTTTTCACTGTAATATATCTATGAAATAATATTTTCATAAGTACATTTTACTCCTCATAATGATTTATAATGCTCATTTTACAAAGTAGATATTTCACAAAGTCCATTAGCTTTTTAAAACCTATTATTGCAGATATATAATTGTATAGAAGTAGCATGCATACAAAATATTTCAAAGATTTTAATAAATTTACTTTAGCTCTCTGACAATAAAAAGGTTAGGAAGATAGCAAAACTGTTTGCAAAAATGTATAAACAATACTGAGTGATTTGGAATTGCTGTTAGTATAATAAAATCAAACACTAAATGGTATGAAAAAAATTATATGTAGCCAAAATCCAGAGAGGGAAAGATAATGCTCAACAGGAAAAACAGATTTGATCATATCAATGATGTTAAAAGCTAGTTTAAAACAATAATTTGAATTAGTGCAGATTTTTAAAACTTTTATTAACTACTACAGTCTTGTGGCATTTTTATTGAGCTTGTATTATTCTTATGCTGTAAGACCAGGACATATGGAAATCTCAGAGCTTTTACCAGTAACTAAATATCTGATCGAACTCTTTCCTCTTCCATTCTTGTTTCACTATATCTTGAGGCACAAAGAAAAAAAAAAAAAAAAAAAAAAAAAAGCTCACCAGGAAAGAGAGAAATGCTACATTGCAAAATGAATTGTGAGAATATCATGACCAAAAACTTGTGACTGACTCACAAAGAAAATAAAGAACAGGGCCGGGCGCGGTGGCTCAAGCCTGTAATCCCAGCACTTTGGGAGGCCGAGATGGGCGGATCACGAGGTCAGGAGATCGAGACCATCCTGGCTAACACGGTGAAACCCCGTCTCTACTAAAAATACAAAAAACTAGCCGGGCGAGGTGGCGGGCGCCTGTAGTCCCAGCTACTCCGGAGGCTGAGGCAGGAGAATGGCGTAAACCCGGGGGGCGGAGCTTGCAGTGAGCTGAGATCTGGCCACTGCACTCCAGCTCGGGCGACAGAGCAAGACTCTGTCTCAAAAAAAAAAAAAAAAAAAAAGAAAATAAAGAACAGACAGGACAGTAACATAAAGAGAAAACATTTTTAAAGGATTATTTTTGAGGGAGCTGTACTATGAATTCCATCTTCTCATTGAGTTACAAAGAGAACAATGTCTGCCTAACCTGAAGCCTAATAAGAAGGATTTCAATGAGATTACTTTGAGAGCTTGATGTGTGTCCTTCGTAATTGAGAGGCTTAGCAGGCTGGTGCTTAAGTCAGGACCAACAAAGATAAAAGGACTAGTGTCAACAGAGTGAACAAATTTTTCTGCAAAGAACTTGCACTCATTTTTCATGAGTCAAATGTGCTATAATATTGCACATTGCATTCTCCCCTTCCTTCCTTCCTTCCTTCCTTCCTTCCTTCCTTCCTTCCTTCCCTCCTTCCCTCCTTCCCTCCTTCCTTCCTTCCTTCCTTCCTTCCTTCCTTCCCTCTTTCTCTCCTTCTCTCCTTCTCTCCTTCTCTCTTTCTCTCTTTCTCTCTTTCTTTCTCTCTTTCTTGCTCTTTTTCTTTCTCTCTTTCTTTCTCTCTTTCTTTCTGGAGATGGAGTCTTGCTCTGTCACCCAGGCTGGAGTGCAGTGGTGAGATCTTGGCTCACTGCAACCTTTGCCTCCCGGGTTCAAGCAATTCTTCTGCCTTAACCTCCTGAGTGTCTGGGATTACAGGCACACACCACCACACCCAGTTAATTTTTCTTTATTTTAGTAGAGACAGGAGTTCACTGTGTTGCCCAGGCTGGTCTAGAACTCCTGAGGTCAGGCAATCCACCACCCTTGGCCTCTCAAAGTGCTGGGATTACAGGTGTGAGCCACTGTGCCTGACCAAATTTCCCCATGTTAATCAGTCTTAGGACACTGCTTAGTCTTGGAAGGAAATAATCCGAAACAGTTGATAGCTAAGAGTGGCCCACCCACTATGTGGCTAATTAAGTTCTTCTTCCTGAAGAGAAATACGGACTGTTAACTACAACAACAATCCCAAATTCTGAGTTCTATATGAGGAACCCACAGATGGAATGTCAGACTGGTCTTCTGCCTCCTAAGGTGAGGGCACACTAGGAGTGAGTCTGATGAAGTATATTATTGTGGCGTAAGTCAAGAGTGTATTTGAAGTGATCAGGTAAAGGAAGAACACTGTCAGAGCCAAGAGAATTATATCACGAGACCTAAAGGGAGATTCTCTTTAGCTGTCCAGTAGAAAAGATATTGTGAATTACATATGTAATTCAAAATTTTGTAAGCCACACTTTTTATAAAGTAAAAAAGTAAAATTAATTTAACAATTTAAATTATTTATATTTTATAACTTAAACTACAATTTAAGAAACTATATATTTCTATTTCAACATTGTAGTCAAAACTAAAAAGAAGTTGTTGAGATATTTTGCAATATTTTGTCATACTAAGCCTTTGAAATCAGTGTGTATTTTACTCTTACAATAATCACATTTCAAGTGTATAGTAGCCTCACGTGTCTGTAGATTGAGCAGTGAAGCTCTAGAGAACCAACAAAAATATCTCCAGAGAGAAGTCAGCTTTAAACACTTGCCAGACCTAGAAATTTCCAATCTATTACATGATAGTGGCAATCAAATCAGAATTGTTTACATCTCTTACCTCTCACCAAACCTAGCCTTGAAAATGTCAAAAACAGCAGCTGTTGAGTCGGAAAGAAAGAAGCTGACTATGCCTGCCTGCCTCCCCATGGGAAATCAGCTCAAACTATTTGAGAAATGGAATTATATTTCCCTAAGTAAAAAAAAAAAAAAAAAAAAAAAAAAAAAAGTTTTGAATGTTTGAAGTAAATTGAATATTTAGAACATTGTAAATTGAAATCATAAACATATATTAAAAAGACTACTTTTTTCAACAGTTTTATTGACATGTAATTGACATCTAATCGACTGCACATAAAGTATACAATGTGTTATTTTGACATACACATACACTCATGAAACTATCACCACAATCTAGATAATAAACATATTCATCTCCCCGAAAAGTTTTTCATGCCTCTTTTTAATCCATACCTCTTGCTTCTCCCTCCCTCCTTGCTCCCAGGCAACCACTGTTCTTTTGGTCACTTATAATAGTTTGCTTTTTGTAGAACTTTATATAAATGGTATAATAAAGTATAATAACTTGTTTGTCTAGTGTCTTTCACACAGCGTAAGTACTTTGAGATTTATTCATGTTGTTGCATGTATCTGCACTTTATTTATTTTTATTGGTAATATTCCCTTGTATAGATATACTAAAATTTTCTTCTACATAACTGGCATTTTATAAAAAATTAAAAAAAGATGAGATAAACCAAACTTTGTATATTCACCTGCTTTGAATATTTGGATTGTTTCCATTTGGCGGCTATTACAAATAAAGCTGTTCTGAATATTTGTGTACAAGTCACTACATGAACATATGTGCTAATTCTCAGGCAAATATCTAAGAGCAGAATCAATGGATCATATTATAGGTAAGCCCATGGTTAATATTTATATTGCCAAATTGTTTTCTAAAGTAATTGTACCATTTTACATTCCCACCAGCAATTTGTGAGAATTCTAGTTGTTCTACCTCCTTCAGAACGCTTGATATTGTCAGTCTTTTAAATTTCATATTTTCCATTATGTATGCAGTATATGTCATGGTGATTTTAATATGCATTTCCTTGAGGACAAATGTTGTTGAATATTTTTTTCAGAAGCCTAATTTATATCCATAGATTGTTCTATGTCAGTGTTTTTTCATGACCTTATTTGCTATTTGTATACCTTCTAGATGAAGTGCAAGTTCAAATCTTTTGACTATTTTAAAATATTGGGTTTATTTTCTTATTTTTGAGTTTCGAAAGTATTTTATATGCTCTGGACACAAGTCCTTTATCAGATATATGATTTACAAATATTATCTTCTTGTCTGTGGCTTATAAATTTCCCTTCTCTTGCTGTTTATGAAGAGCAGAAGTCTTTTATTTTGATAAAATTCAAATTATTGGCCAGGTGCGGTGGCTCGCGCCTGTAATCCCAGCACTTTGGGAGGCCGAAGAGGGCAGATCACTTGAGGTCAGGAGTTCAAGGCCAGCCTGGCCAAAATGGTGAAACCCCGTCTCTACTAAAATACAAAAATTAGCTGGGTGTGGTGGCCTGCTCCTGTAATCCCAGCTACTTGGGAGGCTGAGACAGGAGAATCACTTGAATCCTTGAGGCGGAGGTTACAGTGAGCCAAGATCGTTCCACTGTACTCCAGCCTGGGCAACAGGGTAAGACTCCATCTCAAAAAATAAAAATAGATTTAATAAAAGTCAACTTATCAATATGTTATTTCATTAATTCTAAGCTTGGAAATGTATATAAGAAACCTTTACCTAACTCAAAGTCACAAGGATTTTTTTTTTTTTTTTTCTAATTTTTCTTCTAGGGTTTTTTTGTTGTTGTTGTTCTTTTTTTTGACAGTGTATTGCTCTGTTGCCCAGGCTGGAGTGCAATGGTACCATCTCAGCTCACTGCAACCTCTGTCTCCAGGGTTCCAGCAAATATCCTGCTTCAGCCATCTAGCTAGCTTGTATTACAGGTTCATGACACCACACCTGGCTCATTTTTTGTATTTTTAGCAGAGTCGAGGTTTCACCATGTTGTCCAGGCTGGTCTTGAATACCTGACCTTAAATGATCCACCCACCTCAGCACCCCAAAGTCCTGGCATTACAGGCATGAGCCACCATGTCCAGCCTCTTCTAGGATTTTTATAGTTTTTGTTTTTACATTTAAGTCACGATCCATTTTGAGTTAATAATTCCATGTAGTGAAAATATAAAAAGTTTAACTCTTGAAAGTATCACCATCTTTAATTGTGTAATTCCAAATATCTCAAAAGGCATTGTTTTATGTATTTTGCCCAGTTGTTTCAAATTGACTTACTATTACTTAAGAGTGAGCTGTAAAGCTTTAGAACCTGCACCAGTTTTTATTCAGAAATATCAATATGTGCCCCAATTCTTCCATTTTACATGTAGAAGTTTCATAACCTTCAATATTAGAACACTTACCTTTTAGACAATTTTAAAAGAAGTTGATTATTTTAGGTATTGACTAATTAACCTATAAAAATGAGGAGATGATTTCCCATTACCATTCTCATAAGGAATGGATTCTTAAGAATGGTCTTTCAAATTTCTCTTTGTATATATAGGGAATTCTAGCCAATTATGACAATATTGGGGAATGCAAAGGAAAGCTGAAACTAGAAACATGTTTTAAATATATTTCAATACAAAGAAAACTGGCATTTACTTTTTTTCTGAAAATGCATAATGTTAAAGAAAATGCATATTCTAATTTCAAATTATATTGTCAAATTTTAATATGTCATAAGACTGCCTATTATTTGCTGACTTTCTCCTTCCAAGACATTTCTTTTCTTTTCTGGAGGCTTTTCAATTTGTTGATTTCTCCCAAATTTCAAATCACAAATTTGCATCAATTTCTAAAAGGCTGTGTGACAATCATTTAGAAATTTATTTTGTCTGTCAATCACAAGATTAACCTATTTTTATTTATTCAATTCATGGATAAATCACTTTAAAATTAAAAAAACTAAGACACATCTGATCCAGCTTGTTCATAGACTTGAGGTGGATTCTATGGGCATACATCAGAGCTGGACAGTGATATCAGGTGATGGTACACATTATTGTATTTAAAATTGTTTCTCCTTTTTACCATGTAAGTCTCTGAAAAGTTTCCAGACAAGCTGGAGGTCATTTTAGTTGACCTACATATTGGATTGAAAAAAAAAATTCTGAGTTGGAACTTAGTGTGCTAAGTTTTATGCAAGTCCTGGTTCACTTTTATCGTTTCTCTCATTCAAAAATATTTTAAAAGTTCTTTAAGTAAAAATGGGAGTGTTTAGCTTTTACTCATTCCAGAGAATTTTCCCAAATCTATCAATGTTTTAATAAGTGCCAAAAAATAATTTTTTAGGAAAAGGAAGAGATGTCAAGAGTTGAGGAACCCCACTGCAACATACTAAAGGAAAGAATTAATGTCTTTGCCAAAGAGGTCAGAAAAGAAATGCCAATAGAAATATTTTATAAGTGATTTCACCAATCAAAACTATAAAGGATATAAGAAAACTGAGCCACCAGTAGGTCTTCAAAGCAGTTTTTTACTCCTTGTCTCTTAAAACTTTAGACTTAAGAAATCATACCAGTTTGTAACATCTGAGGCAATATGATCATTACAAATTTGACCAGTATTTAACAATTGTCTTCATAAATCGAATTGAGTGTGTCTATGCCCTCGTGTCTGACACTTTAATGTTGCAGTAGAGAATTCTTGAACCCAATAATGACAACCTTCAATTTTGTTTTTCTGCTTATTTTCTTAACGTGCCATTGTCTGAAACATTTCTGCTAAAAAGGTGTTTTGCAGATCAGCAACATTAGCATTACCTGGGAGCTCGTTAAAAATGTAGAATCTGAGGCCCCACTTAGGACCTACTGAATTAGAATCTGCAGTTTAATGTTGTACCTGGAAAACACCTATGCATATTGAAACGTGAGAAGCATAGGACTAAAGGAGTCTCTTTTTTTTTTTTTTTTTTTTTTTTTGAGACCGAGTCTAGCTCTGTCGCCCGGGCTGGAGTGCAGTGGCCGGATCTCAGCTCACTGCAAGCTCTGCCTCCCGGGTTTACGCCATTCTCCTGCCTCAGCCTCCGGAGTAGCTGGGACTACAGGCGTCCGCCACCTCGCCCGGCTAGTAAGCCTGTAATCCCAGCACTTTGGGAGGCCGAGACGGGCGGATCACGAGGTCAGGTGATCGAGACCATCCTGGCTAACATGGTGAAGTATGACATTTTCTTATAACTTTACCTGCTATTACCTTTGTCCAGTGAATTTCTTTTCTTTTTTTTTTTTTTTTTTTTTGGAATGCCATTTTATATTTTCAGATCTACTGATTCAGGCTCTTGCTACTCATTTCTCCTCCTCCTCAGAGCAGTAATAGTGATGTTTTAAAATTTAAATCTCCCTCTCCATTCTTCATTCATATTACTCCTCCCATAGCTTGCAGAATCTGGCCACATTATGTCAGCTGAACACTGTAAAGCTTTTTCTGTTTCTGCTTAGAACACATAGTTGCTAACTGATCAATATATACAGGTCAGGCCCTTCCCTTATCTTGTGTCAGCTCAAATAACCTGTCCTGTGAGGGGCTACCTGTTTTGCAAACCAGATACTTTCTAATTTTCAACTTTATAGTTGATATTACTTCAAAGTACATATCATGATCTGAGATCACTAATTGTGTGCAAGGAACTTGTATATCTTGCTTACCTTGAAATCCTGTCACCAGAAACAGTGTTTACTCTGTAAGTCCTTCATAATTATTTTTCAGTAAATAAATGAATAGTTCTATTATTTTATATCTTCTTTATTCAGTTCATGTAATTACTTAAATGTATATGGAGTGCATACAATTTTCCTGAGTGCTACTGATAAGGTGAAAAAACATAACAAAATGGAAGAGTCTCAGCTTCTACCCTATATTTGCTCTAGTGGAGACAGGCATATATAATGACAGCTTACAATAAATGAGTAGGATTTTGATAGGAGTGTGGGTCATTTTTAGGCCGAGAAACATATACAAAAGCTAGTATGAAAGAACCTGATATCTTAATGAAATGATGAGACTCATCGTGATTAATCACTTTAAAATTACTCTAACAGGAGACATTTGCTAGCTATAGGTAGAAGTATGAAAAGACACAAAAAAATGCAGCAGCCTATAGGTTACCAGAAGGATGATGCGAGTCAAATTCGAATGTGCATATGAATAATCTGGGGTTCTTGTTAAATGATAAGAGACTACTTATGGCTGAAGCATAATTTGTGAGACTACCAGGATCTCCTGAGATTACCTGACTTCTCCACTCTCCTATATCTGAATACAAATGAATGAAAACAAAAATAAAAACCATGCAAACAAATAAAAAAAATAATTTTAAAAAGCCACTTTGAAAGACAAAATGCACAAGACAAGGATATAATTTTGTTCTGGCTATGAAATCAGAAGAACTTTAATTGATAATGAATGTCTCAAAGAGGAATGAGATCACTAGGCACTTACAAAACAAGGTAATAATTGAGGAATGGTGGAGGTAGGCCTTATAAGGTGGTCATTTACAGTTTTTCTGAACACAAATTATTGGGAGGATTTTGTAACTGCTATGGTTTGGCTGTGTCCCCTCCAAATCTCATCCTGAATTGTAGCTCCCATAATTCCTTCATGTTGTGGGAGGGACCCAGTGGGAGATAATTGAATCATGGGAGTGATTTCCCCCATACGGTTCTCATGGTGGTAAATAAGTCTCATGAGAACTGACGGTTTTATAACGGGAAACTTCTTTTGCTTGGCTCTCATTCTTCCCTTGTCTGCCGCCATGTGAGACATGCCTTTCTGCTTTCTGCTATGATTGTGAGGCCTCCCCAGCCATGTGGAACTGTGAGTTTGTTAAGCATCTTTCTTTTGTAAATTGACCCGTCTTGGGTATGTCTTCATCAGCAGTGTGAAAACAGATTAATACAGTAACCTTCTCTGTATTTTAGAAGCATGGTGCTCAGGTAAAATTTAACACTCTCACTACCAACTTCCCCTCCTTTGAAGAGCTTACAAGAGGAAAATTTAATCTTGGAATTTTTTCAACTCTATCAAAATGTGTATTACTTGTATGCATTTCTCAGGTATAGCAGTATTAATAAGACAAATTAGAATGCAAATTATACATAAAAGTAAATAAAATATCTAACATTATCATGAAACTTCATATTTGGAATATAGAAAATTTAAGCCAAAATAAACCTTTAATTTTTAGATATTGAGCAGTTTAAAAACAGTGACAAATTACATTCAGTGTGGTAAATATTTTGTAGTTCACAATTAACTTTCTAATTCCATAAAATGATGTCATGTCTGTTTAAGGCATTACCTGTTTGACCCTGTGTCTTACATTGAATTTAAATAGTACCAAAAAAGAATATAATTTGCATGCAGTTGGTGCTCCATAAATATTTACAGATTATAGGGATTTACAATTTAGTTCAAATAATATTACTAGATATCAATATTCTTTCAAGTTTAATTTAAAGTTTATGTACAAAATCTATTTCTTAGAGATGAGAAGACTTATTTATTTAGAAAAGACAATATCAATGGTTCTAAACAAAGGATCACTTCTGTCTCCAAGGGACACTGGACAAAGACTGGAAACATTCTAGATTGTCATAAAATGACTTTGAAGAGTGCTAATGGCATCTAGTAGGTAAAGGTGAAGGTAAAGGTAAAGAGATACTGCTAAACAGCTTACTTTGCACAGAAGAGAATTATTTGACTTGAAATGTCAGTAGTGCTGAGGATGAAAGTCGACAAACTAAATGCGTTTGTATACAGATGAATATGTGCTCAAGTCCTTAGAGATCTAAATAAACGTGCATCAATGTGTGTATTCATAATTTTCTGGAAATTCTGAAGCCCTGTACTTTATTTATCTAGCTAGAAAAGCTATGACAATCTACCACTATAATGTTAATTGAGAATGCTTCAATTTTGGTTGCCAATTATTCTCTGATGGAGCGAAGATGCTCTGGTTCTAACTAGAATAAACAAATGGCTTTCTTTTGATTTTGGATCCCCAGTTCAAAATAAAAAATAAAAAAGACGATAGAGTAACGCTGACATCATACAAATATAAATTCTAAATATCTAGAATATTATTAATTTTTGTCTTTGGCTATTTGTTAATGTTGAAAGAAACAATGAAAAGCTGTGAAAGCTATGGCTTCAAAATATATCTCAGAAATATTTTTTTCTTTTGGTACAATTGAGAGAGAGAGAAAAAAAGACAGGGAGATTGTTTTTTAACTTTCTATACTTAAAGATTAACAGACATTCATGTAACTATATGAAGAATTTTTTAATTCAAATTGGGGAGGAGGAGAATAATACATGAAGTGATCAAAGAAGGTCAGTTAAAGAAAATGTAGTCAGTGAATTGTATAGACTCATCGAAACAAGATTAGAATGATTAGATTTTTATATCTGACAGATTTTGTATTGTTGACAAAATTGTATTTCAAAAACTGTAGTCAACCACATCAGAGCATTTGTAAAGACAAAATACACAAAACAAAGCCACTGGAAAATGTCAATCACCTGAAATTTAGGCAAGAACAAAGAAAATATGATAATATGAGGAAATAATTGCTACTATCTAAGCACATTGTCACCCTAAATAACAGAGAGAGAGATCTTTATTTATTTGGAAATAAATGTTCCCAAATATTTCTTACCATTGCAATGGAAATATGCATGTCATGGTAAATTTTGTTTGTATTCAGGAAAGAAAAGGAAGACCAAGGTTTTTAAAGGAAAACAAAATTAGGAGAATTAGTTGTTTTGAAATAATTATCCTTGGTTAAAAAGATCAGTAAAAAGGGTGACATCAGTTTAAGGTGGGACAGGTTGTTGTTGGGAAGATGTTCTTGCAGAAGTAGCTTTTGTATAAGGTTGCAACGGCCTTTGTGCAGGGTTTCAGTTTTTGCAGAGTCTTTTGTGATACTTTTGGTTATCAATCATACAAGCATGAGAACCCTCTCTTCATGCCATTTCTCAGCTGTTTGTCCGGGTTGTTTTAACATTTATGATCCCCTTTTGATTCTGACAACTTTCACATTTCCCCTTTTGATTAACATCTTTCTTTGAATGTTTCACTGATCAATCATCTTGTAGTTAGGTTTTGATATCCCTTGGTGCTGAAATGGTCCTGTCTTGGTTGCTGGTCTCATCTCACATTTGGGAAGAATGATTGGTGACTAGGAATCAGTATCAGAACCCTTTTAACCACACTTGAACAAGAAATGAACTTGAACAAGACGAGAATGACTCTCAAAATCTACCTAGATTCCATTATTAAGTTAAATTTTGTCTATTTCATAGTCATTTGTCATCAACTATTTTGGGTCATCATAATTTTGTTAGTAGTTGTACTTCTGCAAAAAAAAATTAACAAGTAATAGTTACAAAGTTTAAAAAGGAGAAATATAAAGTAAAATTAATAATAATATGATAACTTCAGTTTGAGTAACAGTTTTGAGCCATGGACCTAGGCTTAAAGGCAAATAATTGAAAAAGTCAAATGATCATAGGAACTTAGGTAGGATCTGTTGTAACCATGTAGCCTTTATTATTATTATTATTTTGTGTATATGGCTTTTAACTTCTGAAGAGGAATTTTTCCAGGTCCAGCATGCTGTGTTAACAATAGCACAGACCTTTTCTTAGCCAGGGGATATTAAAGGAATTTTCAGGCTAGATTCTGTTAAGTTACCAGCAAAAGCTATTGATTGTGAAATTTCAATTATATCATTATACTGCCAAGGGAAAAGATTGGCATTAAGATGGGTAAGATTCTTGTTTTGATAGGAAATTTTATTCTGATATCTTGAAAGAAAGCTTCCTACATCATGAAAATGTCAGCTTCTCCTGGGTCACTGTGAATGTCTTTGTTCATGACATTGAGTGGTTTGGTGAACTATTTTTTGTATGGCCCATATATCAGTCATGAGGGTTGTTCTTTAAAATTTATCTGGTTTCAGCTTATCGAACTTTAGGAACACAGTAGTGTTTATTTTTAGTTGCAGAGTTGTAGCCAAATGTTATAGGAAATTAGGAGAGTTCGGGGTCTAGCCCAAACTACAGGTAGATAATGAGAACTTGAAAACAATGCACAGGGCTACAATCCAATAGCAGGTATATCATAGATTTTTTCTTTAGGAATAGAACTTTTTCTGTCTTTGTATAGGAATTTCATATTTTAAAACCTCTTGAGGCTAGGAAGCCAAACCAAGGCAGACTTTGGATTTTACTTACAATCTTAAAGTACTTGAGCCCGCCAGGAAGTGACAATTTGTACTCACTCACTCATGGTAAGGCTAGGGACTCTTGAAACAAGGCATTTTATGCACATTTTAAAATGCAATTTCAGTCAAAGTCTTGATAATATAACCAGTGCTTCTAATTGTATCCTGATTATAAATAGAGAGCATATTTTTACTAAAATTATGTAACTGATCATACTGTCGTAACAAATAAGAATACTCATGAATAGTTTCTGAATTTTGGAGGAATAAAATAGGTAGAAAAAGCAAATGCTTCCATATTTGTTCACAAAAGTATACTTTACCAAATTATTGTAAACTATGGATTAGCATATGTGAGAAAATTTTCTTAAATCTGGAAAACAAAATATTTAAGTAAAGAATGAACAACGTTTTAAATAAAAGCCATAAGAGGGAACCTTCATCAATTACTTAATTTAATGTTATCATTTTGTTTTAATTGATCTTGATTAGTAGTTTCACGAACCCTTTAGTTTATTTATTAGAGTTCTGGCAATTTTTTTTAGTTCATTAACCTTAGGGTTATCAGAAATTTGTGTTTAAGAATGCATGCAAAAATCCTTTCCATAAAAAGTAAATTTGGGCTGTAACTGATTGCAAATATTTTTGGAGAAGAATTTAAAACAGTAGATAATAAAATCTTTCAATAGCCATAGTCAAAGGTTTTATGCAAATTCCCAACTGACAAGGAAATTCAGTTATTTCTATTACATATATTATTTTATGATGACCATAATCATGATAACATTGTCACATCAGGACCATTAGACTTTTATAAATTTCATGTAATCTTTAGAACACTCACATTAATAACATATCTATACAAATATAAGTTTAGAAAAGATTTAATATAACAAAAATTATGACTGAAACATATTTGGTTTTTATAAATTTTAAAACATTTTTATTACTAATATACCCATAAATGTCACTGAAAGATAGCGTCACTTATCATTTGGCAATGCTTCAAATAGAATTCACAAAATAAGTCTAATTATTTAACATCTCTACAAGATGAGAGGTACACTTTTTTGATGCTCTCCAGGGGCCCACTGGGAAATCCCAAAATTAATTCTTGGTCAAAAAGACTTAATTTAGAATTTTGATTTGGGGGAAGCCCATCAAAAATGACAAAATTCTCAAAACAATTGATTAAAACAGATTCACAGGTCAGTGTAAAATAATATTCTTTCAAACAGAAAAATACTTTAAAAACTTCAAAAGCAATACAGAAATTTACATGGATTTAACCACAAAGGTAAAGAAAAACCTCCTATAATGAAATTGTTTCTTGTTATGGGAAGCCCACTTAGAAAACCTGGGAGGTTGAATCTGATGAAAAGGGCACTTGAGTTTAATGAGACACAGTAAGAGGGTGTCCAGACTTATGAGTTTGAACTATATTACAGAAGAATGTAAAAAGAAAACTAGTACCTTGAGCAGGGTAATACATGGCTTTTACTAAAAGCATGGGAAGTTCCCTGTTTACGGAGAAAGTTCAGTTAAATTTTTAAAAAGACAAGAATAGAGAAAGAAGTTATACTAGAGGAAGAATTTCTTCTTTAGAACTTCAAGATAAACATTTCAGCATCAGGCCATATCAGCAAAGGTAGAAGCAGAGAAAATTGACTCACAGTTATACACGGCTGGGGAGGCCTCATCAAAGTTAACAATCATGGTGGAAGGCGAAGGCAAAGCAAGGCACACCTTACATGGCAGCAGGAGAGAGAAAGAGCAAGCAAGCGCGGCGCTTTAAAACCATCAGCTCCTATGGGAACTTACTCACTATCGCCGTAACAGCATGGGAAACTGCCCCCATGATCTGATCACCTCTCACCAGGTCCCTCCCTCAACACGTGGGGATTACAATTCAAGATAAGATTTGGCTATGGACACAGAGCCAAACCATATCACCCACTTTATTAACTTTTTTAAAACAGTTTACCTAGATTACTTATTAAAACAGATATTAGGTAAAAATAGTCATCATAACTTATGAATACCAGGTGTTTACCTAAGTAAGAACCTCAAATATGTGGATATTTTATTGTTAACTCATAAGATACAGTCACTTTCATTAAACCAACAATATTAACTTAGTCTTATCAAACATTACACGAACAAAGGTCATTCCATTTTAGGCTGGGTTTTATAAAAGTTTTGTAACTTTTGTATCAAATCCTGACACTTTAAAATATCTATCTGAGACGAGTATAAAACTGTCAAAAATACTGATAATTTTGAAGATATTTCTTTTTTTAATTTACTAATGATTTTAAAGCCAGCTTCTTTACTAAAAATTTACTTACATCACATTAACTGGAAACCATTTCAGTTAATTATTATTTTATATTTTAGATGACAGTCCATTTATCTAAGCCAAAAGAAATAGAATTCCTTAAGGGACTTCTGGCTGACTATGCCAGAATTTATTTTGTAGACACAAGATATATTACATGTATATATGCATAACTATACCTAAACACATGTGTACCTACACAAATAAAGACCTTACAGCTTTCATTCTAGAATTTTAGTCATGAGGTAGTAATATAATCACACTGGTTTATAAAAGACAGTTGAACCAAAATAATGTTTTTGTTACAATCAGGACCTGTTCACAAGACTAAACTGTACATGCCCTGATAGGTAGTTTAATGATGGCTATGGGCCAAAATTTTGGATACAATGACAATTTAATTAAAAACAAAAACAAAAAACACTCTTTCACCTTCTTTCCTCTTTCAATGTTTACATTTTAACTAGTTTTTTTTTTTTTTTTTTTTTTTTTTTCTGAATTGTATAAGAAAAACAAAATTTCCTAGTAGCCTTGAACTAGTAATGAATGCATTTTTTGTTTGTTACTTTGGTTTGCTAGACTACCAAGTTCAGGCAGAGAATAATTTTACCATCTTCTTGGAAGACTAGGGGCAGAGGTGCTTTTTCTTTTTGGCCTCTGCATGGTAGAAAATATAAAATTTTTATGTCAGAGATAATCTTATATTATTGCTCTGAGGTCAGGATTTTGACCTGTTTGATCTGTGTGCCTAATTTCTATAAACATTTGATTCTTTACCTTTTAGATTACTAGGTTTTAAACCATAGAGCTGTTGCAATTTATAAAGCCATTATTTTGAAATCCCATAAAAACTTTTTTCTTTCTTTTTTTCTTTTTTTTTTTTTTTTACATTTTGGCTGGAATGCCATAAGCAGTGAGTTCTAGCTGAATGCCAGTGGAAAAGTCAGCAGATTCAAAGTAGGCAGAAAAAAATGTATATAGCAGAGAACATAGAAACCTATACATGTTTACTTAGAGTTACGGGTTTTTGGAATAATGATTGTTTTAGCTCTGAACTTTCCATGATGTAATTTTACCCATCAGTTTAAAAATATGCGGAAGAATGGGCCATACTATGTAGCCAGCTAGAGTCCTAGAAATCTTGGTATGCCTTAATGTTTGGGAATCCCAATATGATTTTTATCAATCTCTCAGAAACAAAGAAAATTTTATAAATTCTATAGAGGCATGTCAGGAGTTTAGACTGATGCTATACATGGTGGCAAACCCCAGTGGCTTTTAGTTAGCCATCCTGCAATCACCACTTAGAATGTTTGTTTTTGCTCTGGAAAGATTTTCAGAAACAAGCAAGGGGAAAGGGTCAAACAAAGTCAAAGATACCAAGATGAGTATTCACTGAAATTTTAAATCAGGCATGCAGATCAAACAAAATATTCAACTAGGCATGCAGACCAACCAAAAGTAATTTATCAGAAAAGATATGCCTCACAGAGAAAATGTAAATTCTGAAGAAATCAGAATACTCAATCCAGAAAGACATATGTCTTTATACCAGGAAAAAAAAAAAAAAAAAAAAAAAAACTTACCAAATAAGACAAAAAGTCTTTTATCATTTTATTAAGGTATCCTTATCTAAACCAGACCCCAAACAATATTGAAAGCCCTCTACCACAAAGAGTGAGGTGCCATCAGAGAGAAGACTCACAAGGGCAGAAAAGGCGGGCCATAGAAGGGAAGAACTCAACCCCAGTGACTACTGCACACGGGTTCCAAAAATCACAAATACCTCCCAGGAGTGCTCCTTTCCAGTCCCCATTTCTGACACCATATGTGTCAATGTAAATAACAGAGAAGCACTACAAAAGAAAAAGATGTTTATTTGGGTATAAGCATTGCAATGGGAATACCTGTGTTAGAGTAAACTATGTACGTATTCAGAGAGGTAAAGGAAGTTAAAAGATTTTTAAAGAAAAAAAATGAAGAGAATGACATAATTGTTTTGAAATAACTATTTTTGACTACAAAGATGAATAACAAAGGTGATGCCAGTCTGTTAGACAAGAAGTTGCTGGGCAGATGTCCTTGCAGAGTATTTTTTGTATACAGCTGTGATGGCCTTTATGCCGTTGTAATGCTATTACAATGGCATTAAAGGTGTAATGGCATTATGCCAAAAGGTCGTTGCTTTTACAGTCTTTTGTGATAGTTTTTATTATTGAGCGTACAAGCAAAAAACCTTCTCTTCATGGCCTTTGGCCTTTTCCAGCTGTATTTGTCAGGGTTTTCTTTATTTTATTTTTAACACTAGTGACTGCATTTTGATTGTGACAACTTTCACAGCATGTACATACATCAACTGATTTATTTAGTCCTTTCTGAATTATAATTTAAAATGTATATTGACATTTGGGATTTATTAACCATCTATATATACAGGCAAGTTTTTTTTTTAATTAAAATATTATTTCTTTACATGTTTCCCTTTTTTATTTTCTTTCTTTTCTTGCCCTTCCTGTACTTACTGTTAAAGAGCATTTGAACTGAGTACTATTTATTTAAGGTTGGTCTTTTCATGGAACTCAGATCACTTAGTAGAAAAGGCATTTAACAAAGTTAAGGTTATCATTTTGACTTCACAGGGAGAAATCTTTACCATAGCCCAATAAAATTAACTTTAGATTTGCCCCATTCTGTACTCATCCTTCCACATAGCATTAATACTCTCATCAGTGAAACCCGAGGCCCACTAAAGCATAGGCTAATCTATGGGAGGAAAATATCTTTTTTTCTACTCATTTTATGTTTATGGCTGAAAGCCCTATAATAAAAGACAAATTAACAAGAGAAATGCACACAAATGTATTCAATTTAGTTTTGCATGTCATGGAAGTCTTCATGAGGAAAGGAAAAGCCCATACATAGTTAAAACTAAGAGTTTTTTGTGGTAGGTTTAAGGAATAGTGGATAGTTGTGGAGAAACACGATAGATCACAGAGGGTGTGATCTAATGCAAGTAAACCAATGGGGAGTGGGAGATCCCGATTGGCAATACCTGTGTGTTCTGATTCTTCTCTGTGTCCTTGTCTTGAGACATAAGGATGTACCTTTCTTCCAGATATAGAGAAGGCACTCCTAACACGAAAGTTTTATCATCAGCTTCAGGAGAAAGTCAGGATGCCCTTATTATGTTTTATGACCTGGTTCAGGGAAGAAGAGCACAAGGAGCGGTGGTGACATTCCTGCTGCTAATGTTTTCTCAAATGTCTTAAAATATTCATTTGCCAAGGTGACATATTTTGAGGTAGTATGTCTTGAACCCCATCAGTAACAAAGGCCAGGTAGTTAACAAATGTGTGAACAGCCTTCATAGGAACCGTGGCAAACTTGAGAGTGTGCCCTAAAAGGAGTGAGCATTAGAGACGCAGCTTCTGGCTTTCATTCTCCTATATTATGACGATTTGCATCCTAGTGTTGCTAAACATTCTAGTTTTGTTTCTTTTTCTTTCTCTCTCTCTCTCTGTCTCTTTTTTTTTTTTTTTTTTTTTTTTTTTTTTGAGACGGAGTCTGGCTCTGTCGCCAGGACGGGTGCAGTGGCGCGATCTAGGCTCACTGAAAGCTTCGCCCTCCCGGATTCAAGCAGTTCTCCTGCCTCAGCCTCCCAAATAGCTGGGACTACAGGCTCCCGCCACCACTCCAGGCTAATTTTTGGATTTTTAGTAGAGACAGGGTTTCACCATGTTGGCCAGGATGATCTCCATCTCTTGACCCCATGATCCGCCCGCCTCAGCCTCCCAAAGTGCTGGGATTACAGATGTGAGCCACCACGCCCGGTCAGAAGTTGCATTTTAAATGGTATCTCCCCATTTTTTAAAAAATGGCTTTTTTTGGTCTTTCTGTTCTTTTCCTTTCCTTTTTTGTTTTCTTGTTGAATATAGTACATCATACATATCTGAAAGTACGAATTTTACATTTCTGACACAGATGTTGATATTCTTCCCAAAGGGTACTAAGTCAGAATATATATTAGAAATCTACTCAAATAGTTGCCAATGGGGTTTTATATGCCAAGAATAGCATTTTCATTAAAGGACCATAATGTGACTGTAAGAAACTGTCTAGCCAAGCAAATAAACCTCGCATAGAATCCCAAAATGCCATTGTTGACTGAGGCAGAGGTTTATGAACTACTTATCTATAAAAGCTGTACTTCAATATGGCAGCTTTGGACTTGGGGAAGGATTGGGATAAGATATTTAAGGCAATTAATATATGTTCATAGTGGTAGAATTGCTTGCCCTTCATTATTGCCTTCCAAACACTCAATTTTCTATCCTCCTGAACATAGTTTTCTTCTTTTCACATGGAAATGGTAAAGTCAGTAAGCCAATTCAGTAGACTGAAACCAGACATATTTACATAGTAAGTTTGTTGTAGCGATGGTGGTGCAGGTTGATTTTTGCTGTTTTAATACAACTCTGGATGCCAAATTAAAGATTATTCTATGCTAGTTGTTCTCAATGTCAACCTAAAATAAAAACAGAAAGAGAGAGGCTCTGCCAAAAAATGATTTTACTTGAGAGTAAATGACAGAGGATTGTAATCCAGGATACACAGGTTATGAAAAAATCATAGTTGTATCCAGACAATCTGAGGTAATGAGAAATTTTTAAAGGCAAAAAGGAGTCCTCATAAACTGCTCCAAATAAAGGTATGTTGGTCACAGAAGCTCATTTCTGGAGCTGGTGTCAGCACGTTGGTAAACATACCCATTGCTAGGCAAGTGTTCTTGTGAGAGCATGTAATCTGTAATACTGTTGTCTTGAAAAATTTCTTAGATAAACCTTGTTGAAAAAAACATATGTGAACATACAGAAAAAGCAGTTAAGGTAAGATGTGAAACATATATAGGACGTATAGAAACTTTTTGTAGACTTCAGAAAAGCCTTGTTGTTAATTCTTATCTCAAACACAGATGAGTCCTCTTCTTTCATGACCTCCCAGCTGTACCTGGTCCGGGTCTGACAGGAGTGATTTCATCTTAGTACCAGCAACGTTCACGTTCAACTTTCACATCAGCTTTGAGTTCATATTAGACTAACCTGGAGAACTTTCAAAAATTCTGATGTCCTGGCTGCTTCCCATTACAAATTAGAGCCTTTTCGTGGCATATGAAAGGGATCCAAACATCAGTCTTTTCCTAAACTCTTTAGTTAGAAAGAGCAGCTTTAAATGATGCAGCTAAGGCAGAGAACTATCATTCTCAGTGATTTCGAGTAGTGATTTTTATCTCCGTGACAGGAATCTCAAAAACCATGAGACCCAGCTAAATTATATGTATCCAATTATTTATTTAACAGAAACTTGTTAAAATATTTTCCCTAATAAGGAAAGTTAATTTGATCTGGAATTTAGTTAAATTGTAGAAGAAAGAAAATCAAATAGAAATTATCTTCTGAGTGAAACTGAACAATAAACAGGTATTTTTGGCCAAAGTAGAATGATATATTGGGAGGGGTGCATTAGGCATGGGTGAGAACAATTTGTCCACCTTTGATTGCCTAAGGACAATCTATCTGTATATAACTCACAAGTTGTTTATCCTCACTAAAATTTAGTACATAGAACACTGTTAAAATTTTTTGTTTTCATTAATTATATTAAATATATTAACTTTAAATTTTTGATAACATTTGTCAGAGTGAGGTTCTCAAACTTTAATGGACATCATAATCATCTGGAGGGCTTATTAAAACACAGATTGTGAGACGAGCCCAGCAAACATGGTGAAACCCCATCTCTACTAAAAATACAAAAATTACCCAGGTGTGGTAGTGCACACCTGTAGTCCCAGCTACTCGGGAGGCCGAGGCAGGAGAATTGCTTGAACACTGGAGGTGGAGGTGCAGTGAGCCCAGATCGTGCCACCGCACTCCAGCCTGGGTGACAGAGAGAGACTCCATCTCAAACCCAAAAGAACACAGATTGCTTCCCTTTCATCTGTCAGTTTCTGAATTGACAGGTCTAGGGTGAGGCCCCAAAATTTGTATTGCTAACAAGTGCCAGGTGATGCTGCTGCTGCTAGGGCAAGCACAATGCTTTGGGAACCACTGTCTTATAAGGGAGACCTCATTTATCTGGTGATACGGCCAGGGCTCAGATGAGAAACATTTTAGTAAACTATTTTACCTTTTTGAGCCTCCTCATCTGTAAAACAAAGAGATTGGACTAGATTATATCTACTACAAAGAAATATTGGATAAGTTAATAATGAGAACCCCTTCGAACTGAAAATGTTCTTTAGAAGAGGATAAATGTTTTATGAAAGAAGAGCAAAGACGTATTCAGTCTCTACTATAACTAATTCCGATCATTCCTGAACTTTAATACCCAATTAGCAAAACAAAGGCCAGTACCTAGACAGACCCTTTATACTTTGACAGTAGTTTGGAGATCATTTTTCCTCTCTTTTATGTCTCATCACATCCTCTGAGGGCTGCAAGATATTTTTCATAGTGTGTTTTCCAGTCATTGGTCTCGGTGTCTCTGAAAGGAGTCCGGGTATTTATACTTATTTTTTTTGCCTAATTACATTTCCACTGAGGTCTTACTGCTCTGCAGAGATTGCTACCTTTTAGCTATTGGCTGATCCACCTTTTAAATCTAGTTTTTGGAAATTCTCAAACAGTTCTGGGTAGTATTCTGTCATCTGGATTGTAAACAGATGAGGTTCTAGTAGAACTCCAGGGGCTTTATGCTTCAGAGCATATAATGATGGTTGGACCAGTGGAGGGAGCTGTTTACTTGAGAATCACTGACCTTTTTGCTATAAGGCAAATATGAACACACTTTGTTGCTGGTGACGAAGCTAGTGCTAAACCACTTATCCCTCTGAGTCAGCATTTTCACTGAGCTACACCACTTATTTTGCTTTTAATTTGGAAAGAGATTTACCTTACATTATTGCCTCAAAGGACTGTTCTTTCAATGGCTCTTGTGACTAAGTGGAATGTTGGTAAGAGCTGAAAGTAGGAGATGATCTATAAGACAGAACAAGAGAAAGGCTATTTGCTAAATGAGGTGAACAGTTCCTTATTAGTAAGCATATTTGAGGGTACTCAGTCTTAATTCATGTAAGTAATAAATTACCTCTGATAAGAAAAGTTAAAAAAAGAAAAAGAAAGTACTTCTCCCTCAGTGCATATTTAACTTTCAAGTCACATTATCTTTGGAGTTCCAGAGTTAATGATTATTTATTTTAATAGAATGAGTAGATTTAAATTGGTTAAATATAGAGTGTTGAATCTCAGGACTGATGAGGAGTGCCACTAATCTGAAGAAGGCCAGATGTATGAATGGAAGAGAATATTTAATGATGTTTGTTAAAATTTAAGAAGGCTAGGCTAATAAAAGGATAACATGAAATTAACCTTTTAGATTCCAGAGTTTAAATTTCTGTTATATGTGTGTGTCTGCTTTATGTTTTTCTGTGCCACGCTATGGTTTATGATAGTTCAGAATATCTGATAAACCTGTAATTTATGCATGTTTTTGTTTTTGAATGAGACTATAAACAATAATAAACAAAGCTTAGTTTACACGATTTTCAATAATTTGTTTCTAATTTTTTCACCTGTGGACATTTTTGTCATCGTTAATGTAATTGAAAATGATGGCTCAAAAGAAGAATGGAGAGGAAATAGAGATGTAGTCAAGGGACTAGATTCTAAAGGTGCCTTGTCCCCTTCTAGTTGTGTAATGTTTAGGTAATTGTTTACCTTCAATGGGTTTTGAATATGTTTAATTTAAAATTACAAGATTTAACTTCTAGGCCTTTCAAGTTTTGATATTTTGATGTGTTAAAAGTGATTCTTGGTTATAGTTAGGCCACTTAGTTTACCAAATTAAACTGAAAAGCTGAGCATCCCAAGCGTGTTTTAAAATCACATTGATTCAAATACAGATTTATATGTGGAAACTAGTCAAAGTTTAATGTTGTGTGGTTAAAAAATACACATATTTTAACTTATAATTTTTGATCAAATTTATTTGAGAATATTAGTAATAATTTTTATTAAATATTAGTAATAATGTATACTAATTTTTACTAATTGTTTCATTATTAAAATTATTATTTTTTTACCATTTTTACATAATGTGTTTTTATAATTATTTTAATCTTCAAAAATACTAAAATTCCTCCCTCTCAAATATGGTTTAGTTAGAATATTACAAAGGTAATATTGAGGCCTATTGTAGTGCCTCATGCCTGCCCTCTAATCCCAGCTACTCAGGAGCTTGAAGCCAGAAGATCACCAGAGCCCAGGAGTTTGACGCTGCACTGAGCTAAGATCACTCTACAGCCTGGGTGAGACTCTGTCTCTTAAAAAAAAAATAGTCTACGTTTATATAATAAAATAATGTCAAAGAAATGTATATTATACATTACATGCTGATACATTTTATTTGGAAAAAAATGCTGTAAATATAATTTAGAAAGCTGATAACTAGCTTTTAGAAATCCCATTAATGTCTTTAAAATATTGTTACACCACTCTTAATTAGACTAAGAGAGCCTTGTGGACTGCTTTGTAGTCTAGTCATGTCTAAGTTCTATGAATTCCTTGGTTGAGATTTTCTACGGATAGATGGCAGTTTTCTGTGATTAAAAAAAAAAAAAAATCAAGTTCAGAAGCCTTTGCAGAGCAATCTGTTTAGTTTTTCAAGGCTGTCTCTTCCTACTAAAAGTTTAGAAATATGACATATGATGTGCTTCTTTTGCCTGGAGAGAGATTACTTCATGATAATATAGATATTTGGATTTTGAATTGCATTTCAGGCTATCAGAGATGTCACTAAAGATTTTATTTCATGTACAAGTACATATGTAGTTCTTGCTGTATGTCTCATCTCTAGAAAGCATTCATGTAACTTATTTAACAACAAATTTATGAGAAAATAATGGAGAACTATGTGTATAGTATTTTCCTTTAATCATCATTATCTTTTATACAAATAACCCTGAGAATATAAGTTTGATGGACTTAACAACTTTCTTTTTCAGAATATGTTTAGCTTTCTGGATTTAGGACTACAGCCTTCTATCATTTTGTATAAAGACATTTCTAGTCTATTTACTATTGATTAATTTTATATGATTCTTAACAATAAATTCAAAATCATACTCTTAAAACTTCACCTTGGCAGCATGCATTCAATTTTGTTCCCTCTGCTGGCCTGAAATCACTAATGAAAGCCTGAATGTCATAAGGCAATGAGGATTTCCCATCAGTTACAGAGCTTAGCCAACTGTGTAATGAAGTCTTGTTTGTTTGCTTTCTTTTATATAGCATTTAGTGAATCTCAACACATTTTCAGCTGCTTAGTGATATTGCTCATTTTAACATTCCACCTAAACTTGTTGCATCATTTTACTAACCATTACTGAACTTTATTTCATTTTGTATACCTAGTAAGGCAGTATCAAAGTAATTGGAACTCAAGCAGATAATAGGCACTAAAATAGGATAACAGCAACACTAAAAGAGAAGGCATCAAAGATGATAAGAAATCAGAAACTACATTTACCATATTTCTGTACACACTATTTAAAAGATTTTAAAACTAAAGTAAAAAGCAAATACATGTTTATGATTATAAATACATACCTACATACATATATAGTAGGATTGCTACAGTAAACTATATAAGTCCCCTATTGATATTTCTATCTGGGTTGATTTCCAATACCAACAATGAATTTTTTGATTCTCTGGATGAAACTCGGTTTTCAACAATTCAATTCATTTCTGACAGTAACTACTTGGAGTTAGCACAGGCTCTACAGCTTTAGGACTCAATCCCACAAGACTAACTCCACTTTAGGCCCTAATTACAAGCCTTGGGCCACCCATACATGTGACTGGCTGGCTATAAATTGGAGTGCCCCAAATCCCTCCCCTAAGGTTTGATAATTGGTCAAGAGGGATCACAGAATTTATGGAGACACTTTACTTATTAGTAAATAAACTAATAAACATATTGGCTTATTATAAGGAGTGCCACTCAAGAACAATCAAATGGAAGAGATACATAGGGCAAGGTATGGGGATGGGGTTGGGAGTTTGCATAGAGCTTCCATGTTTTCTCTGATTGCACCATACTCACAACACCTTGATGTGTTTACCAGCCTGGTAGCTCATCAAATTTAGGTGTTCACATGTTGTTTGTCTGTTTGTTTGTTTTTTGAGATGGAGTCTCATTCTGTTGCCAGGCTGGAGTGCAATGGCATGATCTCGACTCACTGCAACCTCCACCTCCCAGGTTCAAGGGATTCTACTGACAGGGCCTCCTGAGTAACTGGGACTGCAGGCGCATGCCACCACACCTGGATAATTTTTTGTATTTTTAGTACAGATGAGGTTTCCCCATGTTAGCCAGGATGTTTTCCGTCTCCTGTCCTTGTGATCTGCCTGCCTCGGCCTCCAAAAGTGCTGGGGTTACACACGTGAGCCACCGTGCCCCGCCTCAAGTGTTTTCATAGAGCTTACTCTCCAGCCTCTCCTAGTTTTCCTAGAAGTCATTGAGTTGGACTAAAAGTACCAACACTTTGATCACTTGGTCTTTCTGGAGGCTAGCCACATCCATCCTGAGGCTAGCTGGAGGCCCTATCCTAGTTCATCTAACTAGCATAAACTTAGGTGTCATCAAAAAGAGCTCATTATGAATAACAAAAGACATTCCTGTTACTCAGGGAATCCCAATGGTTTTAGGAGCTCTGTGCCAGAAACTTGGATAAGGAACACATTATCCTATTCCATTTTTAATAGTCTGGTCTGTATCCTTCTCAACTTTTGCTCATGTGGACTTTGAGCCAGGCTTAATCAAAGAAAAAGAAGTAAGGTAAGGTATTGCATATCATGAAGATTAATGCGAGCACTAAAATTAAAATATGTATCACAAATGTATGAATTAAAATATATTTTATGTGTTCTCATTTTTTAAGAGATGGGGTCTCATTATATTGCCCTGCCTGGCCTCAAACTCCTGGGCTTAAGCAATTCTGAAGGCTCTAACTAGCTGGGATTAAAGGTTCACCATTGTTCCTGGTTTATGTTTTTAAATCTGTTTTCATATTGAATGATTTTGCTTTTAATTCTAATTTTGACATTAATACAGATACTACATTTTTATTAATATTATCTTAGCATATTTGTGCATCTTTTTATTTTTAACCTTTTTAACATTCTAATTTAATTATTCATATATAGCATTTCAGCAATTTTTGTAGGTATAATCAATTGTTTAATTGTTTTAAGTTCAATAAATGATAGCTTCTGTTACATAAATGCATATACATACACACAATGAACATTTGAAATACAGAGAAATTTCAGCCTGAAAGCTCACAATCTACCATTAATAGTTTTGTTTTGCTGAATACTAATCACATGTATATTTACTGAAAATAATTAATTTGACACTATTATTTTTAACAATGAAGGAATCATAACTTTTCTAAACATATTTCTAAGAATTTTCTGAGGCCGTTTCAGGAATGCTTTATGATGCTATTGCCAGGTATTAGTCAGCAATTTTGGCTGGAAGCCTACAAGCAGAATGGAGATGTTGTAAGCTGAAAATAAACGAATTAAAAGGTATTGGGTAGCTCAAAAAAAAAAAACAGAAAATGGAAATAAGTAAGGAAGTTAGGCAATATCCAGTCCTGTGACCAAAACAAGTTCAGCAAAGCATTTTGTGCTGTAATTTTGCTGATCATTAGATGCCACAGCTTGCTCTACTGCTGGTAGGAACTGTGGCCTCTGGATGTAGCTGCTGTCATCACTGCCACTTCTGTTCCTGGAGACCACTGCACCTCCTGCCATTGCAATGGATTCTCTGTCGTCTGAATAAGAGCATCTGAGTGTTGTACTTAGGTCACTCGCTCGTGGTCTAAAAACAAGGGAGTCCTGATCATTAGTTTGTCTTTATCTGGGCTTTTTGGCTTCTAGAGTCGGGGTCAATCTACCTGCAACCAAGATTCATAGAGCAGCAATGTTCCAATATAGAAACAGAGTTTATATTCAGGGTAACAACCATAAGACAAATATTGACTGTTACAGAGCAGCCATTAAAGAGATTGAGAAGTTAAGATTTAATGTTGTAAATTAGTTTTTGGAGATAAATAGTCATACTAGAATCACAAAAATGTAACCTGTAAGGAACCACAGAAACCATCTCATGTAGCTGCTTTTTTTATTTTTCTGTTAGGCAACTGAGTATGAGTGGTTAAGTGTCTTGTCCATTAAAAAAATAGCATATTGTTTGTTAATTATTTTCTTTAGTAAATGCTTATTAAACACCTAATACATATTGGACACAACACTTACTGCTGGGAAAAGAGTAATAATAATAATAGTATAAAAACATCAACAATACATACTCTATTGTCAAATATCTTATATTCTAACAAGAGGAAACTGATTTAAAAAAAAAGGAATCAGATTAGCAAGAATGATATTGTCAGAAAGTAAATATTTATGTAATGGGGAGTGACCACGTGTGAATATTAGTATGATTACCAATTCTATGTATTTTTTTCTGAAAACTTACACTTTTTCCTATTCAGTATTTAACATTTTTATATGAATATTTTTCAGGATAATTTTCTTAATTTACTTTTGCCACTTGGTGGTACTTTTCAGTGTAAAGACTCTAATTCTTCAGTTCATAGATTCTAATTTGTTATTTCTTTGATTTTTTTTCTCCATCTTATGTTGTAGAATATCTTAAACAAGGGATGTTATTAAGACAGGGACATACATGCCCTATCTCTTTGCATTTTATTTCTGCTTTAGAATAGTACTTTTGCTTGTTCTTTGTTTGGTAATTTTATCTATAAACTTGCCCCATCTGTTATTCAGTGTGTTTATTAAGAATCTACTTTTGTTATTGTTATTCAGTTTTGTTGTGCATAGGGGAGAACATCAATTATGACTTTGAGTTCCAAAAATGGAATTGTTTAAAAACATTTTATTCTTTTTTTTTTTTTTTTTTTTTTTTTTTTACTCTCCAGTGGAAATTTTTTTTTTTTTATTTTCAAACCAAATTTTTTTTTTTTTTTTTTTTTTTTTTTTTTTGAAACGGAGTCTCTCTGTCGCCCAGGCTGGAGTGCAGTGGCACGATCTCCATTCACTGCAAGCTCCACCTCCTGGCTTCACCCATTCCCCTGCCTCAGCCTCCCCAGTAGCTGGGACTACAGGTGCCCGCTACCACACCTGGCTAATTTTTTGTATTTTTAGTAGAGATGGGGTTTCACCATGTTAGCCAGGATGGTCTCGATCTCCTGACCTCATGATCCGCCCGCCTCTGCCTCCCAAAGTGCAGGGATTACAGGCGTAAGCCACCACGCCCAGTCTAAATAAATTTTTACATAACATTTTTACTTGTTTGTTTATTTGCTTTACTTTAAGCTTATTTCCTTTTTTATCATTTTCCTTACATTAATATTAAATACAAAATAAATATTATTTATCTTAATATTTTTATTTACTTATTTTATATATTTACTTTAAATTTATTTACTTATTTTAATATTTTAGTCTTTTTCTTCTATTAGTTTTATTTCTTCTGTTAGCTTTGTTTTCTTGAACTGTAGTTATTTCTTCCTTTTGTTCACAGTGATTGTTTTATTCATTTACGGTTCGAATGTGGTTTCCCTGAAATATTTGGTGTCTCAGGATTTTCTACTCCTTTTTAAGTGTAAGGATTTAAGTAAATGTATGATATTTGCTGATAGCTACAGTGTATTTTCTCAGTAAAGTTACAGCCAAAGATACTATTTGCAATTAAACTGATTTTCATATATATAAAATCTACAAACTATAATGAACAGGGAGAATTACAAGTAATGAAAATAGTTTACGATTCCTGGAGGCATGGTTTAGCAGTTAAGGAATGGTAAGTTCTAGGCAGGCTTGTTTAGAGAGTAGAGGTAACTAATTTTGTGTAGGTGAGGTTCCATAAGCTCATTACATGTGGCAACTGTTTTGCTTGGTCTCAGTAATCACTGAGAATCTTCAGTGGCAGAACTTACTAATTTCTGATGCTAGGAATCCTTATTTTACTTCACTGAGATGTTTAAAAGCACTTTAATTAATTACTCAATGAATTAATTGAATAATTGCATGATTACAATTTAATTAATTTAATTACATGATTGGTTTGTTTGGAAGCAAATGTAAGTGTAGAAGAAGTATATTTTCAACATGCAATATCTCATCAGTTTATCTCCCATCGTTTCTCAAGAATCTCCTGGAGCATATGTTCTATTGAAACTGTACAGTCAGCCAAGAAGGAAGAAGCTATAGATCCAATGCAGGGAGAAAAGTTTTATTTTAAAATACTACATGTCATCAAACTTTGTAAATTAACTTCTCTAAACACTTTTTATGTATTAATTCATTTATATGTCATAACACCCCTAAGAATGAAGATTTGAACACAGTTAGGATTTACTTCAAAGTCTATACTTGTAGGCTCTACAATGTACTGCCTCTCCCTGTGCAGTGCTGAGAAGGAAATTAGAATTATGGCCACAGCTATGCAGCAGCCTTTGAAAGCTATGTTCCTCTCCAGGTATTGTGACAGCAATGGGAGAAACTGAGAGACTATGTGATGTTTGACCAGATGGATAGTTGAATGCACTATTTTACTTCTATTAAATGAAGTTACATGAACATAAATTTTAATTAATAGACTACTCTATGATGTGAGAAAAGTATTAATCACAAACTCCAGAAAAAAAAAAAAAAAAAAACACAGACATGCACACACACACATTACACACAGAAGGAAATGTAATTTTGATTATGTTAACTGGCTCGAAAGTAACAATATTTACTTACTCATAATAATGCATGAACCAAATACTAATTTTAACAATAATGTAGGCCAAGACGAGTGGATCATGGGGTCAGGAGTTTGACACCAGCCTGGCCAACATAGTGAAATCCAGTCTCTATAAAAATACAAAAAGTTAGCCAGGCATGGTGGTGGGAGCCTGTAATCCCAGCTACTTGGGAGGCTGAGACAGGAGAAACACTTGAGCCTGGGAGGTGGAGGTTGCCGTGAGCCAAGATTATGCCACTGCACTCTAGCCTGGGTGACAGAGAGAGACTCCACCTCAAAACAAACGAACAAAAAATAATGTAACTGTTGTACTGGGTTATAAGGTGAGTGTAAAAGGTAAATCTCTATTTACTGTAATGGAAAGACAGTAGATTCTTTATTAATTGATAAACATCAAGTTGGTAGAATTTGCATGTAATTTGGAAATACAAAAGTAAGCACTAGGAGAAACAATTAAAAGAGCTTCAAATTTCCTAATTCTGAAGAACAGAATCATAAGGTAATGGTCTGTATTTTTCTTTAAACAGCTTTCAGCATTTTTCACCTTTAACTTGAATTTTTAAAACAAGGTACAAATCATTTGCTAAAAACAATAAAAGTTTTCAAATGGAAGAGCAGAGGAGAGAGCACAAGAGATGAATTTATGGAGGAAAACATTTCAGAAGCCAAAGAAGAGAGAAAGAAAAAAACGGTTAATTCTGCAGTTATTCATTAGGCTCTATTATTAGTTTGGACTTAGAAATTAAAATGTAATTATAGGTAATTATTTTGTTTTACCTTGATGTTTGGTAAATGTAATCTCTCTAGATACAGCTCATCTTCCTTGTGCCATATTTCTTCTTCTATGCTCCCATCTAAGTTAATTTTACCTGTCTTTCTCATGTGTCTCATGTCTCAATGGTGACACCCACGATCTACCAAGTCATCTTACTGGAACCATGGAGTCATCTTTGGCTTCTCCACTTTTCTTATCTCCACGGGTCACAGTCTTCTGCCAATTCTATTTAATAGTATATACATTTTCTCCTTTTTATTCTCCTCATTATTGTTATGCTTCCAGGTTTATTGTTTCTTGTCTGGCTTTCAGCAAGATTTCTAAACTAGAAATTCCAAAGTTTTCTCTTTTATAATAATTTCAAAAATATGCCAAAGCTGAGAGAAAAGTATAATGAATCCCCACAGCACCTAATTTAAAATACTATTACTTTAATCTAAGTCAACACCAGTAAGGCAATCTGTGAATTTACTTTTCATTTGCAATCTGTATTCCCCCACATCATTTTTTGTTAGTTACACATTTTCAAAGTGTATATGTATTATGTACGATTTAATTTCCTTTTAATCCCCATTTAATTTTTGGTGTAGGTTATATTTATTATTTGCTACAAATCCTTATGCTCATGTATTTACAGTCATTTTTGTTGTGAGAAGTTTGTTTAAAGGGAAGGACTCATTGAATACAATATTCCCTGTTCATTACAGTTTGTAGCCTACATGCTTGAAAGTAAACTTAGTTGTAAATAAAATTTTAGGCTCACATTTTCCTTCATAAACATATTATTCTATTTTGGGGAGCATGTTATGGTTGAATAATCTGGTAACAATCTGACTTTTTTCCTTAAGTCACTTGCTTTTTTGCCTCTCAGGAAAAAAAAGTTCACTGTGGTTAAAGTCTAATGGTTGTATCGGTGTGCTTTGTTTTGTTCTTCTGGGTCAGTTTTCCCTAGTATGTTGTCTGTCTTTTCAATGTGTTGTTTCAACTATTCTTTTATTTTAGAAAAAAAATGCTTTAAATCATAGTTTTAACTATATATTACATTTCATTACTTTGCGTTTTTCACCTCTCAATATCTATTAAATTCTTTCGATCTATTTCGTTACTTATTTTTGATTAAAGCAATGTCTTCCTTTCTGTTTTCTATTCCTCTTAACAGAAATAATAAAACTTCTAATCTACTTTATAATTCTGATTTTTCTTCTAATTATTTCTTAAATTATGTAATATTTTTCTTGCAATCATCTCTTCTTCAATCACCTCATATCTGAGTTTTTCTGTTTTTAAAGCTTGTTTTTAAGTGTTCTTCAATTTTATTAAGTTTATTTAGCTTGTTTTGAAATACTACTTTTTTTTTTTTTTTTTTTTTCTGTTTGATAAATGGTAGATTCTTTATTGGGTGTGCCTTTATTTGAAGTAGGTAAGTTATTCTGTCTTTTATTCTTATTTCCTTTGTATTTGCATAATTTCTACTGCAATTTTTTTCTACTGCTCATATGCAGTAGAAAAATTCCCCCCTTCCTTCCTCACTTTCTCGCTCTCTCTCTTTCTTTTTTTCTTTGTTCTTTTCTTTCTCTCTTTCTCTTTTTCCTTTTTTTTGGGGGATGGAGTCTCACTCTGTCCCCCAGGTTGGAGTGCAGTGGTAAGATCTCAGCTCACTGCAACCTCTGCTTCTCAGGCTCAAGTGATCCTCCTACTTCAATCTCCTGAGTAGCTGGGACCACAGGTGCGCACCACCACACTGGGCTATGTGTGTGGGGGTGTGTGTGTGTGTGTTTGGTAGATACTGAGTTTCACCATGTTGCCCAGGCTGGTCTCAAACTCCTGAGCTCAGGCAATTCAACTACCTCACCCTTCCAAAGTGCCAGGATTACAGGTGTAAACCACCATGCCTGGCAAAACTTTTGTTATTCTCACAGGTGTTTAAAAAAAAAAATACAGTCATATATTTTTGAAAGGTTAATTCTCTTTCCCTTTCCCAATTTATCTGAACTCTCTTAATTTAGCTTCTGTATCCTACAGCTTCTCTCAATGTCAGACTGTTCTGGAAAGGATATCTAGTCCATGGATTTCTAAGATCCATAGGGTTCAACCTTTTTCAGAACAGCCTTTAGATGGTTTCCTTACACATACCTTTGAGTTGAACTGTGAAGAACGCTGTCCCAGTTTTGACTGCCATACGCTGATCAGCTGGCCAGGTTTCTAAGGAGTACCTGTAGTTGACTTGTAGGTTCTCCGGCTCTTAAGTTTATCCAATTCCCTTTGCCATTTCTCTGCTTCCTTTCTCATAGCCGCTGACGCCATGTGGACCTTGATTTGTTTTTGGGTTTTGTTTTTTTTTGTTTGTTTGTTTGTGTGTGTGTGTGTGTGTGTGTGTATGTTTTCATAACAGCTCTTTTTAGAGATAATTAATGTGTAGTAAAATGCACCTTTTAAAAATGTGTAATTCAGTGCTCGCTTCGGCAGCACATATACTAAAATTGGAACGATACAGAGAAGATTAGCATGGCCCCTGCGCAAGGATGACATGCAAATTCGTGAAGCGTTCCATATTAAAAAAAAAAAAAAAAAAAAGTGTAATTCAGTAGTTTTTGGTGTATTTATAGAGCACAAACATAATGAACTAATACTAGAAAATTTTCATCACCACCCCTCCAAAGAAAAATCCATTAGCAGTCACTCCACGTGATCTTTTCCCAACAGTCTCTGGAAATCACTAATGTACTGTCTGTTTCCATAGATTTGCCTATTCTGGGCTTTTCAGAAATAAATAGAACCAGGAAATGCATTTTTTTTTCAACTGGGTTCTTTTACATACCATAATGTTTCAAGACTTGCTCATATTCCATCACCTTTATATTGCTGAATAATATTCCATTACGTGGATATGCCATACTTTATTTATTCATTTGCAGATGATGAACATTTGTGCTGTTTTATCAAGGTCATATATGTGACTTCTAATATATCTTTAGAGAAGTTATTGCTTCTAGTTCTCTATAATTTCACTAGTCGAAAACTGCCTTCAGCTATCTATCCTGACTAAACCCTTAGTCACCTTATCAACTTTTATTTTACCTGAACAAAGATTATTTTACATATATCTAAATATGCAAATTCAAAAAATATATAATTGTAAATGAAAGTAGAAAAGAAATGAGGATTAAATATATTTCAAATAGTAATTTAGAAACCTAAAGATCATTACGAACTCTAATTTGAATAATCTGTATTGTGAACTTGTGACTGCCCCTTCAATAGACATATTCAAACAAACATTGGATGGCAACCTAAATATTATAAACAGGTTTCCTGCATTAGTCTGGAGGTTAGACAAAATTTAGACAAAATGACAACCAAGATCACTTCCAATTTTTTATTTCTGTAATGTTACGTACCTAAGAAATTACCGAAAAAAGCTTTTAATAATCACTGACATCTTATGCTGTCAGTTTTTATAAGCAATTACATTTTTAAAGAGACATCTATACACATAAAATAGAAGCATTTCTGTTACATCACAAAATAGGCATTTCTAAAAATAAACTGAGCTGCTTTCCAAATCTCACATATAAAAAGACTATGCTTATAGTAAAGTTAATGATGGGTAAAGCGACTCAGCATCTATAAAACTTTGCAATTGGAGCACAAAAACAAATGAACAAAATGACATTCCTTATAAATATACTGGTGCAGTTAAATGTATAATATATATATTTAATTCCTAACAATTACAAATATTACAGTACATATTGAACTTTATTTACCAAAAAAATCAATCATTATGTTTGAAAAGAGGAACAAGAAAAATTTCAGTTAAATTGCTCTGTTATAAAGATTAAAATGAAAGTTACAAGATATATTAGTTAACTAGGGATGTTTTAGGTAAGTATCGCAAATTAGGAGTCTTAAAACAACAGACATTTATTTTCTCACTAGTCTGGCCATAAGTCTAACATCAAGGAGTCATGTCAACAGGGAAACACTTTCTCCAAGAAACTCTAGGAAAAACTTCTCTTTCTTAACCTTTTCAGCTTCTGGTAGCTGTGAGTATTTCATAGGTGGAGGCTGCACTACTCCAATCTCTGTTTTCATTTTTTTGTGAATTTGTGCTTTGTGTTCTTTTCTCTTCCTTGCTCTCTCTCAAATCTCCCTCTCTCTTTCTCTTACAAAGACTCTTGTCATTGGACTGAGGACTCATTCAGATAATGTAATTATGATACCTATATTTTACAATCATTAACTACAACTGTTAAGACCCTTTTTCCAAATAAGGCAATATTCACAAACTTTCAGAATTGGGATGTGAGCATATATTTGGGGAGCCACCATTTTATTCAACATACAAGAATGGTGGCAAACTATGTAATAATAACTTCCAAGTCAGAAACGTTATCTAATTCAAGCCAACAGGTAGATTTTTGGGGTCAGCTGGCATCATATATAATATATCCTCTCGTGCCTTGCTGCATTCAGTGCTTATTTGGTGGCATAAAGCACTGAAATGCTAAGGAATGCCATGTATGAGCCAGTGCAATTTCCACTTCATATTGACATTGTTTCATGACATTGTTTCATATGTGTACTTGTCACATATGACTAATCCACTTTACAGAAAATACACATTGTAGTAGAAAGACTATATTTCAGAACAAGCCATGAATCAAATATAAATAAGCCGAAAACTCTAATGCTAACATTTTAAGCTCATATTTTTTACTATTAGAATTTTTAGAAAAAGCAATATTATGTTCTTATTATTGAGAAAAATTGACAAATTACTTTTACAAATCGTTTAACTGAAGTTTGAGGTGAGTTTATACAATTGGAATAATGATATTGTATCATGTCACTAAAAGTTTTAAATATGAAATAAAACCTTATTCCTAAAGAAAGTACTTTTTGAAACTATTAGAATGGGGATATAAAACAGAAATATGTTAAAAATAGTTCACATAATATATGTCTCAAAAAGGGGTCATCAAAATACGGATTTAATGACTAATATTCAAGGATCACAGTGAGTTCCTAAAATCTAAACTGTTCTAGCTTTTTTTTTTTTTTTTTTTTTTTTTACCTTTAGGCTATTTTTGTCAACTTTAGCAATGTGAAAATTACTGAGCCATAGTATTTCCATTAATACATTTGTTGACTAAGACTGAGACAATCAGATCCACTGCATGTCTTTGGGGATGAAAGAGGAAATATTTTTCTATTCTATTTCCGTCAGGCATTCTATTAAAGAGAATATAAAATACCTTATAGGTTAAGAATTATATTTAGAAGAGTCTCTGAAAAATTTTATTACCTTATTGAAACTCTGCACTGGTTTCAGTGAAATCATCTTGAGATGCACAAACATTTTATAGATCATGTCTTATTTTAGAGTAAAAGCAGATATATTTTGAGATACGACCACAGTGGAATGACATTACCTGGCACTTTCTTTAACAAATTGGGAGTAAAGTGTATTTTTTTTCTTTTGCTTTACTCAAGAACTATTAGGCTAAATTTTAGAAATTATCTTACTGGTACACTTATTTTAAATAATCTCCCTGGTTATAAAAATCAAGACATTTCTAGTGCAAGAAAGATACGAGCTCTTAGATTCACAAGAGGATAGCTGCTTTGCACGTGTAGTGTAAATAGATTCCTTTTCAGACTTAAAATTGGGCTTGCTGTTGTTAAGGGCTGTCAATATTTAACTTACCAGTTTAATTATTTACTTTATCTGTTTTAAGACTAGAGACTTTCAGATGCATAGCATATACTCTAGAAAAGGGAGGGAACATTTCAAACAGGTCCCACATTTTACCCCCTTTTATTTTGTTGCTTTACTCAATCTTAAATCCTTCATTACCTTCCTTATCTCAATTTACTCTTTCATTTGGTGGTTTCAAAAAAGCATCATAGTACATGTTCAAGAATCTCTACTTGTATGTTTTTGGCAATTTCTTGACTTTTATATTTATGGATTTCAGGTTAATTCAACAAGTTCAAAAGTTATTAAGCACTTAGACTTTTATATTTATGGATTTCAGGTTAATTCAACAAGTTCAAAAGTTATTAAGCACTTAGTGTTCTATAAGATGTTCATTTAGTAACCGTAGTGTAGACAAGGTGGATAGGGCATGATTCCCACTTGTGCTGCCTTAGATCAGTGCAAAAAAGCTCCTGCCCTAAGCTCCACAAATCAGAGAAACTTGAATAAAAATAATTAAAGAACACACAGACAATTCTCAGCACAACTCATTATTTGAAACATTTGTTCTCATGATTAACATCATTCAGATTCTAGGAAAACTTTACTATGTATCTTGGCATACGTTATTATAACAAAAGGTGATTTGTCGTGGTGTGGGGGGAGGGGGGAGGGATAGCATTAGGAGATATACCTAATGTAAATGATGAGTTGACTGGTGCAGGACACCAATATGACACGTGTATACATATGTAACAAACTGCACACTGTGCGCATGTATCCTAGAACCTAAAGTATAATTTTAAAAAAATGTAGAAGAAAAACAAAAGGTGATTGTATACAAATGCTTTGAAGATTTATAGGTTCCACAATTGCCAGTGTCAGATATGTACTATTTCTGAGTAAAGAAAAAGTCTGAGAGGAAGAAGCACTTAAAAATAAAAACAAATTAATTTTTTAAATCCTTTCAGTTAACAAATGCATTAGACTCTTACACAATAAAACATTATTTCCAAGGGATATTGAGTGTCATTTTTTTTTGTACCTCTTTGTGCTCTTATTTAATCCTTACAGTACTCTGAAATAAGCATCTTTTATTTATTTATTTATTTATTTATTTATTTATTTATTTATTTATTTATTTTGAGACGGAGTCTCACTCTGTCGCCCAGGCTGGAGTGCAGTGGCGCCATCTTGGCTCACTGCAAGTTCCGCCTCCCGGGTTCATGCCATTCTCCTGCCACAGTCTCCCGAGTAGCTGGGACTACAAGTGCCCACCACCACGCCCGGATAATTTTTTGTATTTTTTAGTAGAGACGGGGTGTCACCGCGTTAGCCAGGACGGTCTGGATCTCCTGACCTCGTGATCTGCCCGCCTTGGCCTCCCAAAGTGTTAGGATTACAGGCGTGAGCCACTGCGCCTGGCCCAGAAACAAGCATCTTTCTTTTGCAAGTGTTGCACATACTGGCTGAGGAACATTTTTCAATATTTAACCATTCATGCTACTCACTCTTAAATCTGAATAAATGTAGTGTTAGATATAATATGTATAAAAGGTACAACTGGATGGATATTTAATAACAGATCTGTGAATAGTTCTATTTTTATAAAAATATTTAATGGCTTAAAATGAGAATTTTATAAAATTAAATTTAACATTGTATTTACATAATTTTATTAAATATTTTTATATTTTTCCAATTTATTCTAGTATTTTGAATATTTTTTTAAAATAATAAGTATATAAAATAACTTTAATTTAAAACTTTTCCATTTACCTTGAATTTCATTTTTGTTAAAATTTGTTGAAATTTTATACTTATAATTAAATTTTATTAATTATTTAGATCTTTATGTGTGAATCTTTATTATTACCATTATGAATAATTTTACTGAAATGAAGGCAAAAAGAATATGCTTTATACAATAGACATATACGAAATATTAATAATTTATGAAATATATCTGTATATATAATATGCCTATATATTTTTGCATCCTTACCTCAGCATCTTATCCACACGGTATCTAGGCATTCGCAGTGACAGCTACATATGTCTTTCATATGTCACTTACATCAGTCTTGTAAAAATAATATACTGACTTTTTTGAAAACGTGTCAATAGGAAGTTATATTTGCTAATGTAAAAGGGTAGAGTATGTATTATTTTGCAGTTTGTTGTTTTGATTTATGGTTTTAAATATTAAGACACAAGGATATGTGGCCCTGTGTTTGTACTTAGGTTCTGAGTACTGAATCCTACCAATGTGAGGGGCGGACCATATTTACTCTTTTAGGAGGCTGCAACTCAAGCAGAAATATGTATAAAACTGATCCAAGCAAGTACCTATGAAGGATTCTAATGGCATGTTCCAAAATGCCAATTATGCCCAATGATGAAAAAGTAAACTAATACTAACATGACAAAATATATTACTTTCATTAGAGCATTTGTGATATTACAAGAATGAATACTAATTGTGAAAAAAATTGACAAATATAAGAAGTATAAAGTTTTAAAAATAAAAAGACCCATAATTCAGATGGATGTGGCAGGAGGATTGCTTGTGGCCAGGATGGTCAATGATGGAGCCTTTGATTAGTCACTGCCCTCCTCCAGCCTGAGTAACACTGCCCCAAATGAAAAAAAAAAAAAAAAAATGCACTTGCAAAAATATTCAAAATCCTAACACTGTCAAAAATATTATTTTAGGTGTAGTTGTAAAATCTTATTTAGTTGTGATTATATTCTCTATACAAACTTTTAGTCTTGTTTTCTATTTATGAAAACAAATTGTTTACTTTGAAAAATGTACATGTTAAAATATTCAAAATTATCTAGAAGTATACATCAAAAATAATATTTTTACTATACTTTTAAAATATACTATTTTTACATATATGTTTACATACTGAATCTTTCATAATTACTGAAGAAATATAACTGGTCTTAAAATTCAAGAGGACATAAAAAGGGAACTAAATGACAGGTGAGACTACATTTTAAGTGATTTATTATTATTTTCCAATTAAAATCAAAGCAACAGGATGGGTCAAGTAATCCAATATGCATTTTAATTAGCAAGAAAAACATTAATTAAACTTAGCTATTAAAATGACTTTTATGTTGTTTTTAGCTAGTAATAGCTTTGTGAGAGGCAAATAAAACAAAACAAAACTGTGGTTTAATATTTCACTGAGCCTATCAGCTGAATTGTCTAGTTTAGATATTATTTAGTAAGAGTCTGAAGGTAAAAACATCATTTCATGTGTTAAGCTTCTATTAACTTAGGAAAAAGATCCCATCTGCACTCTTGATGAAGGATATGTGCCAAGAGATATTTCCCAGTATAAGGAAAAATAACAGCTGAAGGTAATGTTGCAGGATTAAACCTGATATTTTAGGCTACCCAAATGGACAGAAATTGAATTTGTTTTAGAATTGATTACCATATAATTGATTTCTCATTCAAACAGAAAAAAAAAAAATCTGTTAATCTATTTCACATTTTTTAAATTCTTACATTGTAAATTATTATCTACCTTTTATTTGTTGGCAGTATAGATTCACATATTTAATTTTTCATTTAAGAAAACGTTAGTAGCATTATTTCTGATCCTATACACAACTGAAGATCTCTTTCAAGTTTATACATAAATGGAAAATAGGTTGATATGGCTTCTGATTTGTAACATTTTCCTATAAAATTTAATCACATTGCTCCATTGTTATCTGATGAGCAGAGACCTGAAACCAACCTGTTATTTGTTTGTTTGTTTTTTTTTTTTCTATCTTGATGCCTCTCAGATTTTTTATTTATCTCCATAAATCAAAAACTTGCTAGGCTACATGGTGGTCTCTTTTCATTGATTTTTTTTTTTTTTTTTTTTTTTTTTTGGTCTTAGGGCATAGAAATGGTTTGGACTTCAGTTCTCTGTAATATAAATAATGGTTTAATGATTCATTTATAATGTAGATTATTGCTTCTGCTTCAGTTCATCTCATTTCCTTCTTGGAGACATTTCTTGGAAACATCTATAATTCTGTATGTGCAATGTGGTGACATGCTGATGGAAGAGTATTCGGTCTTCCCTTTGCCAGAAATACCACCAGCCTTCTGCTGGCCTCCCAACTCTCTTCAGATCTTCACTCAAATGTCACCCACTGAAACATGACATCTTCCTGGGCCTACCTGTGTAAATTACCGCTTCCTCCTGCATCTCCACATTTTTTAAAAGCTTTTATTTTAAATTCAGAGGTACATGTGCAGGTTTGTTACATAAGCAAACTTGTGTCATGGGGAATTGTTGTGCAGATTATTTCATCACCCAGGTATTAAGTCTAGTACCCATTTGTTATTTTTCCTGATCTTCTCTCTCTCCTCCTACCCTCTACCCTCCAACAGACCCCAGTATGTGTTGTTTCTCTCTGTGTTCATGTGTTATCATCATTTAGCTTCCACTTATAAGTGAGAACATGCAGTATTTGGTTTTCCTTTCCTGTGTTACTTTGCTAAGGATAATGGCCTCCAGCTCCATCCGTGTCCCCACAAACCTGATAAAAGCAACATGATCTCGTTTCTTTTTATGGCCGCATAGTATTATATGGTGTATATGTACCACATTTCCTTTATCCAGTCTATCACTGATGGGCATTTTGGCTCACTCCATGTCTTTGCTATTGCAAATAGTGCTGCAGTAAGCATATGCATGCATGTATCTTTATAACAGAACAATGTATATTCCTTTGGATATATACCCAGTAATGGGATTTCTGGGTTAAATGATATTTCTGTCGTTAGGTCTTTGAGGAATTGCCTCACTGTCTTCCACAATGGTTGAACTAATTTACTCTCCCACCAACAATGTATAAGTGTTTCTTTTTCTCCACAACCTCACGAGCATCTGTTATTTTTTTTCACTTTTTAGTAATAGCCATTCTGACTGATGTGAGATGGTATCTCATTGTGGTTTTTATTTGCATTTCTATAATGATCAGTGATGTTGAGCTCTTTTTTCTTATGACTTTTGGCCACATGTATGTCTTCTTTTGAGAAGTGTCTGTTTCTGTCATTTGCCCACTTTTAATGCATTATTTTTTCCCTTGTAACTTTGTTTAAGTTTATTATAGATGCTGAGTACTAGGCCTTTGTCAGATGCATAGTTTGAAAAAATTTCTCCCATTTTGTAGGTTGTCTTACTCTGCAGATAATTTCTTTTCCTGTGCAGGACCTGTTTAGTTTAATTAGATCCCATTTGTCAATTTTTGCTTTTGTTGCAATGCTTTGGCATCATTGTCACGAAATCTTTGTTTGTTCCTATGTCCAAGATAGTATTGCTTTTGTTGCCTTCCAGGGTTTTTGTAGTTTTGTGTTTTACATTTAAGTCTTTAAGCCATTTTTATTTAACTTTTGTGTATGGTATAAAGAAGGGACCTAGTTTTAATCTTCTGTATATAGCTACCCCATTAGTTCGGCACCATTTTTTGAATAGGGAATCCTTTCCCCATTGCTTTTATCAGGTTTGTTGAAATCTGTGGTTGTAAGTGTGTGGTCGTATTTCTGGGTTCTCTATTCAGTTCCATTGGCCTCTGTGTCTGTCCTGTACCAGTACCATGCTGTTTTGGTTACTGTTGCCAAAGTTTGAAGTAGTATAGTCTCAAGTAATACAGTTTGAAGTTGAATAGTGGGATGTCTCCAGCTTTGTTCTTTTTGCTTAAGATTGCCTTGGCTATTTGGGCTTTTATTTATTTTTTATGTTTTGGCTCCATGTTAACTCTAAATAGTTTTCTCTAGTTATGTGAAGAATGTCAATCAGAGTTTAATGAGAATAGCATTGAATCTATAAATTGCTTTGGGCAATTTTAACAATAGTGGTTCTTTCTATCTATGAGCATGGAATGTTTTTCCACTTTTTGTGTGATTGTTGATTTCTTTGAGCAGTGATTTGTAGCTCTCTTTGTACAGTTCCTTTACCTCTCTTGTTAACTGTATTCATAGGTATTTTATTCTTTTTGTGGCAATCATGAATGAGAGTTTGCTTGTGATTTTGCTCTTGGCTTGACTGTTGTTGGTGAATAAGATTGCTAGTGATTTTTGAACATTGATTTTGTATCCTGAGACTGCTGAAGTTGTTTATCAGCTTAAGAAGCTTTTAGGGCTGAGACAGTGGAGCTTTCCAGATATAGGATCATGTCATCTGCAAACAGAAATAGTTTGACTTTCTCTATTCTTATCTGAATGCCCTTTGTTACTTTCTCTTGCCTGATTGCCTGGCCAGAACTTCCAATACTATGTTGAATAAGAATGGTGAGAGAATACATCCTTGTCTTGTGCCAATTTTCAAGGGGAGTGCTTCCAGCTTGTGCCAATTCAGCATGAGGTTGTCTATCTGTTTGTCATACATGGCTCTTATTATTTTGAGGGATGTTCCTTCAATACATAGTTCCTTGAGAGGTTTTAGCAAGAAGGGATGTTGAAATTTATCAAAATCCTTTTCTGCATCTATTGAGATAATCATGTGGTTTTTGTCTTTATTTCTATCTATTTAATGAATCACATTTATTTATTTGTGGATGTTGAGCTAACCTTGCATCCTATTTGAGTGTAGTGAATAAACTTTTTGATGTGCTGCTGGATTCTATTTGACAATCTTTTTTGAGGATTTTTGTATCCATATTCATCAAGAATATTGGCCTGAAGTTGTTTGTTGTTGTTATTGTATCTCTACCAGGTTTTGGTATCAGAGTGATGCTGGCCTGGTAGAATAAGTTAGAGGGTAGTCCCTCCTTTTCAGTTTTTTGGAATAGTTTCAGTAAGAATGGTATCAGCTCTTCTTTGTACATCTGGTAGAATTCAGCTGTGTATCTGTTTCGTCCTGGGCTTTTTTGGTTGGTAAGTTATTTATTACCGCATTAATTTCAGAACTCATTACTGGTCTGTTCAGGGATTACATTTCTTCTTGCCTCAGTCTTGAGAGGGTTTATGTGCCCAGGAATTTATCCACTTCTTCTAGACTCTCTAGTTTATGGGCATAGAGGTGTTTATAATATTCTCCAGTGGCTGTTTGTATTTCTGTGGGGTCAGTGGTAATATTCTCCATATCATTTCTAATAGTGTTTATTTGAATCTTCTCTCTTTTCTTCTTTTTTAGTCTAGCTAATGGTCATTATATTATTCTGTTTTCATGCTACTAATAAAGACATATTTGAGTCAGGGTAATTTATACAGGAAAAAGTTTTAATGGACTTACAGTTTCACATGGCTGGGGAAGGCTAACAAATACGTTGGAAGGCCAGGAGGAGTAAGTCACATCTTACCTGATGGCAGCAGGCAAAAAGAGAGAGCTTGTGCAGGGAAACTCCACCACATAGAACCATCAGATCTGCTGAGACTTATTCAGTGTTACGAGAACAGTACAGAAAAAACCTTCCTCTATGATTCAATTTCTTCCAGATCCCTCTCATGGGAATTCATGATGAGATCTGGGTGGAGACACAGCCAAACCATATCATCTATTTTATTAGTTTTTGCAAAAAAATGGCTCCGGGGTTTGTTGATCCTTTGAATGGTTTTTTGTGCCCCTGTCTCCTTCAGTTCAGCTATGATTTTGGTTATTTCTTGTCTTCTGCTAGCTTTGGGATTTGTTTGCAAGTGGTTCTCTAGTTCTTATAGTTGAGGTGTTAGGTTGTTACCTTGAGATATTTCTAACTTTTTGATGTGGATATTTAGTACTACAGATTTCCCTCATAATATCACTTTAGCTGTGTCCTAGAGATCCTGGTACATTGTGTCTTGGCTCTTATTAGTTTCAAAGAACTTCTTGATTTCTGCTTTAATTTCATTATTTATCCAAAAGTCATTCAGGAACAACTTACTCAATGTCCATGTAATTTTATTTTCTATTCCTTTTCCTTGTTCCATTTTTATCACTACTTAGCATATTAAATGCTTTACTAATTTATCTGCCTTTTCTCACTAAAATGTTATTTTATGAGGGCAGGAATTTTTGTCTTTTCTTTTTTTAAATTTTTTTTGGTCTTATTTTTCTGTCTCTTGTATCTATTTTAAAATCTATTATTTAAAAATCTCTATTGATTGGCAGATATATGTAGTCAATGAGTGTAGGCTGATAAATCAAATTGTGAGGAAGGGTCATGCACGTATGTATCGTGAGTGGGGATTAATGAGAAGGCAACTTATTTAGTTTGATGCTCATTTTTTTTACTAGACATTTTGTGTTTACTGTCTTGTTAAATTTTCACAACAATCCACTGAGATTTATATGGTCTTTGGCATTTGTTTGATATTTAAAAAGGAAATGTTCCAGAGTTCTTACAGCTAGTAGGGAAGTTGAACTGTTAAATCTTTTTTGTATTCTAGGACTGATTTGCTTCAAGTGAAAGCTTACTAGAACACTTGAGAAACGTTTTGGTGAATAAATAGGAGTCTGTTAATTTGATAGAATGACACTGGCATTTCAGGGAGAGAAGAGGGCATGCAAAGGCAAAAGTCTAAAATACCAAGGTTTCAAATCCCAGGGGAAATGTGGAAAAATAATACATATACAATACCATAGAATATTGATCTAATATTTTAAGTAATCTCAGACTTTTATTTTTATTTATTTAACATACCTTCCTATAATTGGTCATAACTTGAATTTATTTTAGGAAATATTATTGGATAGGGGGATAATTAACAATTATAGCATTGTTCCTTGGAGAAAATAGCATTACCTGATAATATTGACTTTGGGTTTAGTTTCCATGTATTAAATGAAGCTAAAAGTAGAAACTGTCCATGTGTAATATAGAATTTTATTAACCATTAGTACATTTTTTATTTAAAATACCCATGATAAGGATTTTTTAAAATTAGAACTGAGACCCATAACTGTTTAAAATAAAAATCTTTCATTGATTACGTTCAAGGAATTGACTTAAAGAGATGAGTCACTGTTGCCTGGCCACAAGAAATGCAAGTTCTTATGTGATCTCTTCCCTATTTAGTTACCCAGTTAATCATTAAATCCACTTTTTCTTCCTTTGGTTATTTCTGGATTTGTGCCTGCTGTCTCTCTAAAGGGACTGATTTTCACTCCTTGAGATGTTGAGATGTTTTTACCTTCTTCCTCTCTCCCTCTTCTCCTTCTTCTCCCTCTTCTCCTCCTCCTCCTCCTCCTTCTTCTTCTCCTCCTCCTTCTTCTTCTTCTTCTTCTCCTTCTCCTCCTCCTCTTCCTTTTCCCTTCTTCCTTCCTTCCTTCTCCTCCTCTTCCTCCTCCTCTTTCTTCTTCTTCGTCTTCTTCTTCTTCCTCTCCTTCTCCTTCTTCCTTTTTATTTGCCCAAAATATATGTTCTACTTTATATCCCCGCTCCCTAATTCCTAGTAGTAGTTTTCTAAACTGATCACATTCCTGTCATTTCCAAAAAGGAAAATCAAACCATTTTTATAATATTTTAAACATTTCGCAATATATAATTTGAAAATATTTTAAAGCTATGCCAAAAATGATTAAATAGTCAGAACCTCTTTCAACCAAAAGAGCATCAAATACATGTTGTTACTTGCTTTCAGTAACATTAATGATATTTCATAATATCTATTGATCTTGCCACTGTTTGTTACATTGCGTATTGCACTTTTAAAACTGTTATCTATCATTGGCTGGGTCCGGTGGCTCACGCCTGTCATCTCAGCACTTTGGGAGGCAGAGGCGGGCAGATCACAAGGTCAGGAGATGGAGACCATCCTGGCTAACACGGTGAAATCCAGTCTCTACTGAAATATAAAAAAGATTCACTGGGCGTGGAGGCGGGTGCCTGTAGTCCCAGCTACTGGGGAGGCTGAGGCAGGAGAATGGCGTGAACCTGGGAGGCGGAGCTTGCAGTGAGCTGAGATTGCGCCACTGCACTCCAGCCAGGGCAACAGAGCGAGACTCCATCTCAAAAAAATAAAAAATAAAAATAAAAAAATAAATGTTATCTATCATCCTGTTCATCTCTTTTATTTAGCATACCAAGGTCTAAAGAGATTACATTTTTTTAAGCATTCTTTTATAAACAGTTAGTAGAAGATGTGGAACTTCTGTCTCCTATTAAGAACTTTTTATTTCAAATCATGTTATCTCATCCTAGGTACAGGATATTTGGGAGGAGTGTCATTTTTAGAGTGGTTGATTTACCTTGATTTCCAATTGTTTTAGCATATCTTCTAAGAAAACTAAGAACAGATTTCTAACAACGATGCTGTGGCAAATATCTGTGGTTCTCATTTGTCTGGATGCCATAGGACTGGACTTACATTGACAAATATTTAATCATCTGTCAGCCTTCTGTTGGTGACTTTGGGCTAATCAATATCTAATCACGCACTTATGTCCTCTGTATTCAGTTCATCTTCTAGCATGGGCCTGATTCTATTTAGATTGGCTTTAAATGTATTCTACTCTCAAATCCTGTTATTACTATTATATATTTCTTATTACTCTAGTTTTTGGAATTCTCCTTATCTTCCCTTCAGACTTCCTACTATAATGCTGATTTAAGTTGCCAAAAAAAATTCTGATTATACCCACAAAGAAAAGTCTAGTTGCATAGAGATGTAAATCATCAATTAATATTTAAATTTACAGGATTGACAAAAACTGTAGAGATCTTCCAATCGAGGGGGATAATAATCTCGCCATCACTGAGTCTCTGTGAGGACCCACTTCAAGGTCAAAACTACTTTCTTAGTAATATTAAAATGAGGCCGGGCCCGGTGGTTCAAGCCTGTCATCCCAGCACTTTGGGAGGCCGAGACGGGCGAATCACGAGGTCAGGAGATCGAGACCATCCTGGCTAACCCGGTGAAACCCCGTCTCTACTAAAAAAATACAAAAAACTAGCCGGGTGAGGTGGCAGGCGCCTGTAGTCCCAGCTACTCGGGAGGCTGAGGCAGGAGAATGGCGTAAACCCGGGAGGCAGAGCTTGCAGTGAGCTGAGATCCGGCCACTGCACTCCAG